>NW_011472862.1:0-839 GCF_000754665.1 Bison bison bison
CATAATGGTTTGACATTGTGAAATGATGGCCACCAAAAGTTTAATGAACATTCACCATCTCATATAAATACAAAAAAAGAAAAAATAGTTTTTTCCCCTTGTGATGAGAACTCTTAGGACCTACTCTCTTAACTTTCAAATATACCAGAAAGCAGTGTTAAATATAGTTATCATGCTGTATATTACACCCCTAGTACTCATGTATACATTTTATATTGGCGTAATTTACAAACCATGTGTGTTACTCCGGATCCTCTGAGAAGAAAAAGCCAAGATGGAATAGGATTTGCAAGAGATTGATTGGAGGAAAAGGGAGGAAGCCCAGAAGGTAGGGAAGAATTTTCAGACCACATTGACAAAAAGGGAGGCTAGTGCAGGCAGATTTTAAGACTGCAGTACAGTTCTAAGAAAGGTTCAGCCAGGCTGATGAGGAGTCCTCAAGCCAAAGCAGCCCATCAGAGGAGTCACATGTCTTGCCGGAATTCTTAGTATCCTTGCTGTGCTTAGTCACTGACTGGGAGCAGCCTGTGTAAAATGCGCCCTCAGTGGCCTCCAGGCTAATGTGGTGGTGGATTCAGAGTGCAGCAGCTGAGGCCATCTGTCAATTACACTCCCATAGCAAGAGATCTGAGTGGCATATTTTCAAAGCCGCCACCCCATCTGATTAAATTTTGTACTCAAAGAAGGGCAAAATAAAGACATTTTCAGACAAAGATGGAAGGAGCTTATCACTCACAGACTGTCACCCTAAAAATCTCTGCAGGATTCACTCTGGGAAGAAATATGTTGAATCCTGAAGTTGAGTGTAGGATGCAGGAAGTGATGATGAGCAAATTAAT
>NW_011472863.1:0-814 GCF_000754665.1 Bison bison bison
TTTTTCCTAATGAGTCAGTTCTTCTCATCAGGTGGCCAAAGTATTGGAGCTTCAGCTTCAGCATCAGTCCTTTAATGAATATTCAGGACTGATTTCCTTTAGGATGGACTGGTTGGATCTCCTTGCATTCCAAGGGACTCTCAAGAGTCTTCTCCAACACCACAGTTCAAAAGCATCAAATCTTCAGTGCTCAGCTTTCTTTATATTCATATACATATATATTTTATACATTGATACATGACTACTGGAAAGACCATAGCCTTAACTAGACAGACCTTTCTTCGCAAAGTAATGTCTCGGCTTTTTAATATGCTGTCTAGGTTGGTCATAACTTTCCTTCCAAAGAGTAAGCATCTTTTAATTTCACAGCTGCAGTCACCATCTGCCGTGATTTTGGAGCCCAGAAAAATAAAGTCTGTCACTGTTTCTCCATCTATTGGCCATGAAGTGATGGGACTGGATGCCATGATCTTAGTTTTCTGAATATTGAGATTTAAGCCAACTTTTTCATTCTCATCTTTCACTTTCATCAAGAAGTTCTTTAGTTCTTCTTCACTTTCTGCCATAAGGGTGGTGTCATCTGCATATCTGAGGTTATTGATATTTCTCCTGGCAATCTTGATTCCAGCTTGTGCTTCTTCCAGCCCAGCGTTTCTCATCATGTACTCTGCATAGAAGTTAAATAAGCAGGGTGACAATATACAGCCTTGACGAACCAGTCTGTTCTTTTCTTATTTGGAACCAGTCTGTTCCTTGTCCAGTTCTAATTGTTGCTTCCTGACCTGCATACAGATTTCTCAAGAGGCAAGTCAGG
>NW_011472864.1:0-674 GCF_000754665.1 Bison bison bison
AGGGTTGCACAGAGTCAGACATGAGTGAAGTGACTTAGCAGCAGCAGCAGCTAATGATAAAATTGCAGTTAAAATGACTTAGGTGGACATTTGAGACACATAATACAGAAGAAAGAATGGAAAGTTTACATATGAAGATGTAGCCATATAGTGGTGAAGAATATAGTGAGAAGCAAAGGTAACTGAGGAAAAAAACATAAAAAACACAAATTTTAGAGATAAGTAGAGGAAGAGGAGATAATGCAGGGTATTTAGAGGGAAAATAAGAGCAAGCAGAGTCACAGAAACCAAGGGATGAATAAGTTTAACAAGAGGGATGAGTCGGTAGCAGTGTGCTGCTGCTGCTGCTGCTGCTGCTAAGTCGCTTCAGTTCGTGTCCGACCGTCTGTGGACCCATGGACGGCAGCCCACCAGGGTCCCCCGTCCCTGGGATTCTCCAGGCAAGAACACTGCAGTGGGTTGCCATGTCCTTCTCCAGTGAGTAGCAGTGTGGATCATGTAAATAAGCCCATGTGATTATGGACAGAAACAAGGCCAGCAACTTGGCAATCATGAAGAAAGACTCTGGTGATTTTGATGAGGCAGGGTTTTGAAATATTTTTCCTATCGGAGAGATTTGAGTGTAACAAAGCCTGAATAGAAGACAAAATAAATGAGGAAATGGCCAGGTTAAT
>NW_011472865.1:0-687 GCF_000754665.1 Bison bison bison
TAAGAAGAGGTGGCAAGAATACACAGAAGAACTATACAAAAAAGATCTTCAGGACCCAGATAATCACAAGGGTGTGATCACTGACCTAGAGCCAGACATGTTGGAATGTGAAATCAAGTGGGCCTTAGGAACCATCACTACGAATAAAGCTAGTGGAGGTGATTGCATTCCAGTTGAGCTCTTTCAAATCCTGAAAGATGATGCTGTGAAAGTGCTGCATTCAATATGCCAGAAAATATGGAAAACTCAGCAGTGGCCACAGGACTGGAAAAGGTTAGCTTTCATTCCAATCCCAAAGAAAGGAAATGCCAAAGAATGTTCGAACTACCGCACAATTGCACTCATCTCACACACTAGTGAAGTAATGCTCAAAATTCTCTAAGCCAGGCTTCAGCAATACGTGAACCGTGAACTTCCAGATGTTCAAGCTGGTTTTAGACAAGGCAGAGGAATCAGAAATCAAATTGCCAACATCCGCTGGATCATTGAAAAAGCAAGAGAGTTCCAGAAAAGCATCTATTTCTGCTTTATTGACTATGCCAAAGCCTTTGACTGTGTGGATCACAATAAACTGTGGAAAATTCTGAAAGAGATGGGAATACCAGACCACCTGATCTGCCTCTCGAGAAACCTGTATGCAGGTCAGGAAGCAACAGTTAGAACTGGACATGGAACAACAGACTGGTT
>NW_011472866.1:0-588 GCF_000754665.1 Bison bison bison
GTGTGTATATAGTGCATATACACAGATTGGTGTGCATAGATGCGCACACACGTATATGTATATGAAAACGTGCATATACATGTACACATGTGTGTACATGTGTGTGTATACATACAGATACATATAAACAGTGTACATGTGAATATGTGCATATACATGCATGTGTCTGTGTAGATGTCTACGTGCACACATGTGTGTATATATAGGTGTATATATGTACATATATATACTCACAGACATACACGTACATACACAGGAGGAAACACACACCTGTGTGTGTGTGTGTGTGTGTGTGTGTGTGTGTGTGTGTGCCATGCAGGCACACATGCCCATATATACTGGGAAAGCACAAGCATATTGCAAAAGGGGCTTTTCTGTCCAAAACTGATCGAGGCGTCAGACAACTGAACCTCCAAAAGGGAAATAACCCTTGATGAGCAAAGTGGGCAGGGGGCCCAAACAGACATCTTCATTCAAAATAAGGGTAGAAGAGACAGACACACAGAAGCACAAGGTAAAAAACAAATCAACGGTAGGACTGAGCTGGGCTGGGGTGGGGCTGCCAGGGGTTGGGGGTGGGCGCAGGCT
>NW_011472867.1:0-621 GCF_000754665.1 Bison bison bison
TCTGCCTCTTGAGAAACCTATATGCAGGTCAGGAAGCAATGATTAGAACTGGACATGGAACAACAGACTGGTTCCAAATAGGAAAAGGAGTACGTCAAGGCTGGATATTGTCACCCTGCTTATTTAACTTCTATGCAGAGTACATCATGAGAAGCGCTGGGCTGGAAGAAGCACAAGCTGGAATCAAGATTGCCGGGAGAAATATCAATAACCTCAGATATGCAGATGACACCACCCTTATGGTAGAAAGTGAAGAGGAACTAAAAAGCCTCTTGATGAAAGTGAAAGAGGAGAGTGAAAAAGTTGGCTTAAAGCTCAACATTCAGAAAACTAAGATCATGGCATTTGGCCCCATCACCTCATGGGAAATAGATGGGGAAACAGTGGAAACAATGTCAGACTTTATTTTTGGGGGCTTCAAAATCACTGCAGATGGTGATTGCAGCCATGAAATTAAAAGACGCTTACTCCTTGGAAGGAAAGTTATGATCAGCCTAGATAGTATATTGAAAAGCAGAGATATTACTTTGCCAACAAAGGTCCATCTTGTCAAGGCTATGGTTTTCCAGTGGTCATGTATGGATGTGAGAGTTGGGCTGTGAAGAAAGCTGAGCGTCAAAG
>NW_011472868.1:0-612 GCF_000754665.1 Bison bison bison
CTAAGGCCCACTTGACTTCACATTCCAGGATGTCTGGCTCTAGGTCAGTGATCACACCATCGTGATTATCTGGGTCCTGAAGATCTTTTTGTACAGTTCTTCTGTGTATTCTTGCCACCTCTTCTTTATATCTTCTGCTTCTGTTAGGTCCATACCATTTCTGTCCTTTATCGAGCTCATCTCTGCATGAAATGTTCCTTTGGTATCTCTGATTTTCTTGAAGAGATCCCTAGTCTTTCCCATTCTGTTGTTTTCCTCTATTTCTTTGCATTGATTGCTGAAGAAGGCTTTCTTATCTCTTCTTGCTATTCTTTGGAGCTCTACATTCAGATGTTTATATCTTTCCTTTTCTCCTTTGCTTCACTTCTCTTCTTTTCACAGCTATTTGTAAGGCCTCTCCAGACAGCCATTTTGCTTTTTTGCATTTCTTTTCCATGGGGATGGTCTTGATCCCTGTCTCCTGTATAATGTCACAAACCTCATTCCATAGTTCATCAGGCACTCTATCTATCAGATCTAGGCCCTTAAATCTATTTCTAACTTCCACTGTATAATCATAAGGGATTTGATTTAGGCATACCTAAATGTCTAGTGGTTTTCCCTACTTTCTTC
>NW_011472869.1:0-658 GCF_000754665.1 Bison bison bison
TCAAAATTCTCCAAGCCAGGCTTCAGCAATATGTGAACTGTGAATTTCCAGATGTTCAAGCTGATTTTAGAAAAGGCAGAGGAAGCAGAGATCAAAATGCCAACATCTGCTGGATCATGGAAAAAGCAAGAGCATTCCAGAAAGACATCTATCTCTGCTTTATTGACTATGCCAATGCCTTTGACTGTGTGGATCACAGTAAACTGTGGAAAATTCTTCAAGAGATGGGAATACCAGACCACCTGCCTCTTGAGAAACCTGTATGCAGGTCAGGAAGCAACAGTTAGAACTGGACATGGAACAACAGACTGATTCCAAATAGGAAAAGGAGTACATCAAAGCTGTATATTGTCACTCTGCTTATTTAACTTTTATGTAGAGTACATCGGGAGAAACGCTGGGCTGGAAGAAGCACAAGCTGGAATCAAGATTGCTGGAAGAAATATCAATAACCTCAGATATGCAGATGACACCACCCTTATGTCAGAAAGTAAAGAGGAACTAAAAAGCCTTTTGATGAAAGTGAAAGAGAAGAGTGAAAAAGTTGGCTTAAATCTCAACATTCAGAAAACGAAGACCATGGCATCTGGTCCCATCACTTCATGGGAAATAGATGGGAAAACAGTGGAAACAGTGTCAGACTTTTTTTGGGGGGGGG
>NW_011472870.1:0-12625 GCF_000754665.1 Bison bison bison
CTTATAAATCAACAACAATAAGAAAATAACACACAGATACACACACACATACACACGTCAAGAGCATCTGCCTAACACTTGCTCGTTCCATATTTCAAATTCATCTCTGTTTGGAGTGACTTTGAGACTTACCTACTGAAAGCAATCAACATGGTAAAAATGGGTGAAAATGATCATTTATAAACAACAGCATAATATAAAGGGCTGAAACATTTACTGGTGATTTACCCAGTCTGTGTTTCTGGATTGTTCCCTAGAACAAAGGAGTGCCCATCCTCATTTAAGTTCTAATGAGGGCATGTGTCTCCTTAAATTCAATATATGTCAGAAATCCTCCCTGCTTCTCTCTACCTCTGTAATCTCCTCTCGCCCCATGCCTTGCAGTTGTGGTGACGTCACCGGTTTGCAGAACTCTGATTTCTATCTTGTGTACCTTTCAAGCTTCACTTGAAGCTGTCTCCACAGATCAGTGCAGCACACCGCATTCATGAATCGAAGCATAAAAAAATGCACTGCAAGGAGATCCAGCCAGTCCATCCTAAAGGAAATCAGTCCTGAATATTCATTGGAAGGACTGATGCTGAAGCTGAAACTCCAATACTTTCGGCCACCTGATGTGAAGAGCGGAATCGTTGGAAAAGAGCCTGATGCTGGGAAAGATTGACGGCAGGAGGAGAAGGGGGCGACAGAGGAAGAGATGGATGGATGGCATCACCGACTCGATGGACATGAGTTTGAGCAAGCTCTGGGAGATGGTGATGGACAGGGAGGCCTGGCATGCTGCAGTCCATGGGATCACAAAGAGTCAGACAGGACTGAGCAAAGTAACTAAGAAGTGGTGGGGAAGTTCACTTAACCAAAATGTAAGATGCATGGGAAAAAAATAACACCCATGGCATCTAATAAATCACACACAAACACTCACAGACACTCTCCTCCTTAGAAGTGGAATCTCTGGGCAGCACACAGGTTGCCCAAGTAGAAAGCAGCCCGAAGGTTTTCACGCATCCAGAGAAAAATGCAAGTTGGACTTGCCTGGGGGTCCGGTGATTAAGAGTCGTCTGCCTGCCACTGCAGGGGACACGGGTGTGATCCCTGGTCAGGGATGAAGCCGGTGCCACAGGGCAACTGAGCATGCACGCTCGAAAGCCCGTTGTCCACAAGAAGAGTGGACACCACGATGAGAAGCCCGCACACCACTACTGGAGAGGAGCCCCCACTCACTGAAACTAGAGAAAGCCCACTTTCTGCAACAAGGACCTAGGGCAGCCAAAAAGAAAAATGCGAGTCACACGTATCTTGCTAGGCTACAACAGAAAAGTCAGCCACATGTTAAAATTCATAGACTTTCTTATCTCTTTCAAGACTCTACTCAAGACATCTTAAAATCTACAAGCATTGCGTATTATCCCCCAGAAACATTTTAGCTACTGAAACATTGAGTTGCTTCTTTTGCTTCTATTTCTGCTTCCAAATGCAACTGCCTAGGTCATTAGTTCCGGAAGAAAAAGCAAACCAAAACACTGCCAAACCAGGGCAACAACCAGATTCAATTTGTAGTCGTTAATTATCAAGAAACTGCTGAATAATCCAGTCTGCTAGGCTGTATGAAGCTCCGGGAATACAATCTAAAGACAACAATTACTCTGTCAGAACAGATTAATCATTATGATTAACCAAATAAAAGACTTTCAAGGACAAAAAAGAACTAATTAATCGTAGCATTTTTGCAATTATGATCTAAGGGCTACTCGTTTTAAAGGATAAACCCATAATAAAGGAAGTAGATTTCCATGCTGAATGACATGCTGTGCACCATACATACAAGGAAGAAATTCAATGCCGATTGCTAGAATTTCAATACTGAACATGTGAGGTCACTTTCACAGAATTTTTGCCCTAGAGGATCAAGCCTGGTAGGGTACCAGGAAAATAATTTATAAGAATCTGAGTGCAACTGTTTTGCCTCTCTACTGGCAAGAATACACATTACAGAGCAATTACATTGACTAAATGTAGGAGGAACTCTCTGTAAAATGTTTGGGCTATTCCCATAGAACCAAAGTCTGGGGTCCATTTCCCTGTGATACCTTCTGTGATGCGTGCTAAGTCGCTTCAGTTGTCTCTGACTCTTTGCAACCCCCTGGACTGTAGCCCACCAAGTTCCTCCGTCCATGGGATTGTCCAGGCAAGAGTACTGGCGTGGGGTGCCATTTCCTTCTCCAGGGGAATCTTCCCCACCCAGGGATCAAACCCTCATCGCCTGGGTTTTTAACAATAGTCCCAGCTTTACCAATACCTTCTGCATTCCCACAAATCATTGTTTTGTAAATGTCTGTTCTATCTTTTATATTTATTTACTCAGTGAACTTCCCTTAGATCAGCTTGTATGGAAAATTCAGTCTTTGTTTTTTTTTTTTTTAAGAAAACTGGCTTCTTAAATGTCTTCGATATCCAAATCAAGTTTGCAACTCATAAAACTGTTCACTAGAAATTTCCTGGTGGTCCAGTGGTTAAGACTCCCTGCTCCCAATGCAGGAGGCCTGGGTTCGATCTCTGTTTAGGGAACTAGACCCCACATGCGTCAAGTGAGGCAAAGGAACTAAGGCTTCCCTGGTGGCTCAGACAGTAAAGAAATGGCCTGCCACGCAAAAGACCCAGGTTCAGTCCCCGGGTTGAGAAGATCCCGTGGAGGAGGGCATGGCAAGCCACTGCAGTGTTCTTGCCTGGGATATCCCATGGACAGAGGAGCCTGGTGGGCTACAGTTCCTGGCGTTGCAAAGAGTCAGACACGACTGAGCAACTAACACTTCCAATAAATGAGTTTTTTAAAAACCTGACAGCATATTGTCTTAATAGCAATATTGTTGTTTTTCCTCAAAATCCTGCTCAATTCATGATATTTCAAGAGCATTTCACACCAAAGCTTTAGGTGGATGGAAAACTCTGAACCAGAAAAAACAACTTCACTTCTAAGAATGCTTTTTTCTGTCAACATTGCACCACTGGAATCGCCGGGTGATTATAACTATCTCTTCAGTTTACTTTTTTCCCAGGTAATCTTGACCTCTGGGAGGTTAACCGTATTGTGAATTATCTCTGTAGAGATGATGACCAGATAAACCACAGCATCAACTTTATATATGTAGCACTTCAGAAAACAGAAAAGATAATGGCAGAATGAAAGGGCAAATTATTCTCACTCCCAGCTGAAAAGAAAAAAAAAAAAAATCAGTGTAACATCTTCGGCAAAGCAAGACAGATATTTTAAATACATTTCAAGGTAATAGCATTTTAAATTCTTAGTGACAGTTTGAATACATAAAAAATAAACGAAGAAACCATGCTCTTTCATTGGTGATACGGCAAATGAATGTTGAAATGGTCAGAAAATATATTTTCAGACTTTTTTGTTGTTCTGATGAACTGGGTTGAATTGGCCGTAACAGCTCACTGATAAAGAATCTGCCTGCAATGCAGAATGTGTGGGTTCAGTTCCTGAGTCGGGAAGATGCCCCTGGAGGAGGGCATGGCAACCCACTCCAGTGTTCTTGCCTGGAGGATCCCATGGACAGAGGAGCCTGGCGGGCTGCAGCCCATGCGGTCACAGAGAGCCAGACACGACTGAGCGACCGAACAATCACACGAGGTTGTGAAATTCACAGTTTTCTCAGCAGAGACTCATCTCCGTGAACTGTATTTGTAACTTTTACAGGCTCCTGCATCTTAACCACCTCTTTCCGTTTCGGGCCGGGTCGCTGATTTCGGGGGGTGACATCTCTCTGTGCAAAGATCAGAGACACACTCAGCGGCACCGAGGCAACAAGCTATGCCGTGTGAATCCATCAAGCGTTTCCACGTGCTTCTCTCTCCATTACACGCCTGGGAGCACGTACGAGTCGGGCTGGTGTAATTTGTCAGGTACTCCCTGCACTGACAGGCAGGGCAGTGTCGGGACTGGTGTAATATCTCTGGCGGGCAAGTTCCCGGTGCTGAATCACTTGCCATCGTGAATGTTATTGGAATTCACACCAGACCCACGGCTGTGGCCATCCATAACACACCACTGGTGCTGACATCAGGGCTTATGCGCACGAGTCCTCATCGTCGACTCTCAGAAAACAGGACAAAGAGAACCATGGGGTGAATTCTGATACCACGCCAGGCCTTTCTGGACGCACCGGGTCCACACATCTCGGTTTCTCAGTTACCCTGCCATCACGGGCTATTCATCTCCAGTTTCGGAATTCTCCTTCAACGCTCACAGCAAAGCCAAAACCCTCCTGAAATCAGAACCAAATGCTTCTTTCTGAGATTTGTGGATGTTGTTTTTGTTATTCAATCGCTCAGTCCTGTCCGACCCTTTGCGACCCCACGAACCGCAGCATGCCAGGCCTCCCTGTCCATCACCAGCTCCCGGAGTCCACCAAACCCATGTCCATTGAGTCAGTGATGCCATCCAACCATCTCATCCTCTGTCGTCCCCTTCTCCTCCTGCCCTCAGTCTTCCCCAGCATCAGGGTCTTTTCAAATGAGTCAGTTCTTTGCATAAGGTGACCAAAGTATTGGAGTTTCAGCTTCAGCTTCAGTCCTTCCAATGAACACCCAGGACTGATCTCCTTTAGGATGGACTGGTTGGATCTCCTTGCAGTCCAAGGGACTCTCAAGAGTCTCCTCCAACACCACAACTCAAAAGCATCAATTCTTCTGTGCTCAGCCTTCTTTATGGTCCAACTCTCACATCCATACTAGACTACTGGGAAAACCATTGCTTTGACTACATGAAGATTTTTTGGCAAAGTAATGTCTCTGCTTTTTAATGTGCTTTGTTTTCTGGGTTTAGAATGATTTTTATCCCCAAATACTATTTTTTCAGACCTCTTTTCCACTGATTCCATTTACTTAGAATTAGCAACTTTATTGTTTATAAAAGCTCCCTCCCAATACAAAAATCCCTTTTATTTTTTATTTCCCACTATTTGCAGACATTTCAATATGACCAGATTTTACTCTTGTTCAAGTTACTTACGCTGTCTTCTTGGGAGAAGAGAGAAGACTTAAATAGTCAAGACAATTCTGCATTGCATGTTTTTAAAATGCTTTTCTAGTGTTGCAGGAGGAAATGGCAACCCACTCCAGTACTCGCGCCTGGAAAATTCCACGGACTGAGGAGCCTGGTAGGCTACAGTCCACGGGGTCGCAAAGAGTCGTACACGACTGAGGGATGTCACTTCTCTAATGTTGAAAATGTTTTATATCCAAAGGAAATGAAAATGCTCACTGGAAAATATAACATGCACGTCAATGTTCATAGCAGCACTGTTCAGAACAGCCGAGACGTGGGAACAACCTGAATGTCCATCAACAGAGGAATGGGTTAAACAAGACATGGTTAGACATACACAGTGGAATAGTACTCAGCCATAAAAAGGAACAAAACAATGCCATATGCGGCAATAGGAAGGTACCTAGAGATGATGTTAGTAAGTGAAGGAAGTGAAGTCGCTCAGTCGTGTCTGACTCTTTGCGACCCCGTGGACAGTAGCCCACCAGGCTCCTCCGTCCATGGGATGCTCCAGGCAACAATACTGGAGTGGGTTGCCATTTCCTTCTCCAGGGGATCTTCCCAACCCAGGGATTGAACCCAGTTGCAGGCAGATGCTTTAACCTCTGAGCCACCAGAGAAGCCCCCACGTGAAGGAAGTCAGACAGAAGACAAAGATCGTGATATCACTTACACGCGAAATCTAAAAAACGACACCCTATTGACTATAACAAAAGAGAAGCAGACTCATAGATAACAGAGAACAAACTAGTAGATGACCAGGAAGGAGAAGAAAAGGGGAGAAGGGACCACGACGTATTAAATGCAAAGGGCCTCTCTGGTGGCTCAGCTGGTAAGAATCTGCCTTCAGTGCCGGAGACCTGGGTTTCATACCTGCATTGGGAAGATCCCCAGGAGAAGGGAAAGGCTACCCACTCCAGTGTTCTTGGGCTTCCCTGATGGCTCAGATGGTAAAGAGTCCATCTGCAATGTGGGAGACCTGGGTTCCATCCCTGGATCAGGTAAATCCCCTGGAGAAGGACATGGCAACCCACTGCAGTATTCTTGCCTGGAGAATCCCATGGACAGAGGAGTCTGGTGGGCTAGAGTCCATGGGGTCGCAAAGAGTCAGACATGACTGAGCAACTTTCATTTTCATTGTGTATAAAATATAAGCTACAAGGATGTATTGTACAGTACAGGGAATAGAGCCAACATTTTATAATGCCTGTAAACGGAATATGTATGCTCGGTCGCTCAGTTGTGTCTGACTCTCTGTGACCCCATGGACTCTAGCCCTCCAGGCTCCTCTGTCTGTGGGATTCTCCAGGCAAGAACACTGGAATAGGTTGCCATTTCCTTCTCCAACAAATGGAGCATAAACTTTAAAAACTGTCAACGACTACATTGTACACCTGAAACTTATATAATATTGTACACCATCAACTATACCTCAGTTGAAAGCAAACAAAAATAATTACTCCAAAAAAAAAGGTTTTTAGTACCATCCACAAGGTTATGCAACCACCATCTCTCTCTAGTTCTAAAATATTTGGCCAGAAAAAGTTTGTTTGAGACTTTTTTCTGTGAGACCATATGGAAAACCAAAAAACAAGCTTTTTGGCCAACTCAATACATTTATCAGCCCAAAAGTTAAGTCTATTTGTAGTCACTCCGCATTTTCCTGTCTGTATAACCCTTGGTAATCACTAGTAAACTTCCTGTCTGTATTTCCAATTCTGGACATTTCACATACACGGAATCTTATTGTCGTTTGCCTTCTGTCTTTTGCTTCTTTCACATTGAAAGTCGCTCAGTCATGTCTGACTCTTTGCGAGCCCATGGACTATACAGTCCATGGAATTCTCCAGGCCAGAATCCTGGAGTGGGTAGCCTTTCCCTTCTCCAGGGGCTCTTCCCAACCCAGGGATGGAACCCAGGTCTCCGGCATTGCAGGCAGATTCTTTACCAGCTGAGCTACAAGGGGAGCCCAAGAATACTGGAGTGGGTAGCCCATCCCTTCTGCAGGGGCTCTTCCCGACCCAGGAATCAAACCGGGGTCTCCTGCACTGCAGGCGGATTCTTGACCAGCTGAGCTATCAGAGAAGCCCTTCTTTCACACAGCATAATAGTTTGAAGGTCCATCCGTGCGGTAGCCTGTGTGAGGTGCTCCCGTTCTGTGACTGAATAATATTCCATTCCATGCATGGACCACATTTTGTTCATCGATTCCTCCGTGGACGGACATTTCGGCTGGTCCTGCCTTGTGGATGCTGTGAGTCATGCTCTCATGACCATTTGACAAGTGTTGATTGGAGCACTTGTGTTCAGGTTCTCTCTGGCATATTTGTGAGAGCAGTTGTGGCATTATATGTTAATTTTACATGTAACTTTTTTTCTTAATTTGTTTAGTGGGAGGAGAACTGCTTAACAGTGTTGCCTTGGTTACTGCATGGCAACCCACTCCAGTGTTCTTGCCTGGAGAATCCCATGGACAGAGGAGCCTGGCGGGCTGCAGCCCATGGGGTCACAGAGAGCCAGACACGACTGAGCAACCGAACAATCACACGAGGTTCTGAAATTCATAGTTTTCTCAGCAGAGACTCATCTCTCCTCCCTCTTGAGCCTCCCTCCCCCGCCATCCACCCCTCTGGGTCATCACAGAGCCCTGAGCTGAGCTCCCTGTCTACACAGCAGCTTCCCACTCGCTGTCTATTTTACACATGGAGGTGTGTGTGTATATGTCACAGCTACTCTCTCCATTTCATCCCACCCCCTCCTTCACACACGGTGTCCACTTTTTGAGGAACAGTTAAACTGTTTTCCTCAGCCCCACCAATGATGTGCAAGTGTTCCCATTTCTCCACACCTGGAAACACTTGTGACTTTGCATCTTAGTGATGACAGCCATCCAAGTGGGTCCAGTTACATTTTAATTAAAAAGTGTTTCCATTTAGTGATTTACAACATAGTTGATGTGAACCCTTTTATCTTAATATACCAAATTTACAGCAAGGAGGGGGAGGGTGGGGAGATGTGATGAACTGAGAAATTAAGATAGACATATATACACGGTAGCTGCCCTGCTGGCTCAGACGGTAAAGCGTCTGCCTGCAATGCAGGAGACCTGGGTTCCATCCCTGGGTCACGAAGATCCTTTAGGGGAGTGCATGGCAGCCCACTCCAGTATTCTTGCCTGGAGAATCCCATGCACAGAGGAGCCTCGTGGGCTACAGTCCATGGGGTCGTGAAGAGTTGGACACGACTGAGCAACTTCACTTTCACTTTCACCAAATTTACAATCTTTACGTTTTTCTTGGATTTAATTTAATTGCCGTAACCACACAGGCTTTAACAACATGAGGTATTGAGTTTTAGGAAAGCCCATTCTTCTTCCAGAAGATTACCAAAAATTTTTAAAAAAAGAAAGAAAATTAGAGTAACAAACACAAGTGCTTGTCTAATCTAAGAGGGTATGGAAAATGAAAGTGTTAGTCGCTCAGCCGTGTCTGACTCTTTGCGACCCCGTGGACTGTAGCCCTCCAGGCTCCTCTGTCCATGGGATTCTCCAGGCAAGAACACTGGAGTGGGTAGCCTTTCCCTTCTCCAGGGATCTTCCTGACTCAGGGATCGAGCCCAGGTCTCCTGCATTGGCAGGCAGATTCTTTACCATCTGAGCCACCGGGGAAGCAAGAGGGCATGACCAGAAGCAGAGAGTAGAGGGATTCAGACATAAAGACTATCTTCATAGGAATTCACTGGACTTCCCTCGTGGTCCAGTGGTTAACACTTTGCCTTCCAGCGCAAGGGGTGAAGGTTCGATCCCTGGATGGGGAGCCAAGATCCCCCGTGCCTCGAGGCCAGAAAACCAGAACATAAAATGGAGACAGTATTGTACAGAATTCAACAAAGACTTTAAAAATGGTCCACATCTTTAAAAAATCATTACTAAAAATAAAATCATACTTTACAAAGTGTGGCTGTTAGCTGATTAAACAGACAGTACAGCTCAAGGCTTACGAGCACTCGTCTTAATTTTTTGCCCCTCCTCCTCCATTTATGATGTTTCTATTATTTCCTTTAAATAAGAATTAAATGCTCCCATTGGAAATGCGGTTTATGGTTAGATGCTCAGCTTCTCTTATGCTGGGTAACTAGCTCATCTACATACAAAAAAACAACAAAGCTTAAACTCTGCTTTTGAAGAACCCAAATTTGTAGTACCGCCAGTGATTTAAATCGACTGTATCTTCCACCAGCTAATCAGGAAACAAGAATTCTTTTCTTAACAAATTGAACTATAGTTGATTTGCAATATTGTGTTAGCTTCAGGCGTACAGCAAAATGATTCAATTATATATACATGAAAGTGAAAGTCACTCAGTCGTGTCCAGCTCTTTGCGACCCCATGGACTACACGGTTCATGAAATTCTCCAGGCCAGAATACTGGAGTGGGTGGCCTTTCCCTTCTCCAGGGTCCTTCCCAATCCAGAAATCGAGCCCAGGTCTCCCACATCGCAGGCGGATTCTTTACCAGCTGAGCCACCAGGGAAGCCCATACACATGTGTATGCGTATAAATATGCACATATGTATATGTATAAGCAAGCCACTCCAGCATTCTTGCCTGGAAAATTCCATGGACACAGGAGCCTGGTGGGCTACAGTCCACGGGGTTGCAAAGAGTCAGGCACGAATGAGGCGACTTAGCACACACATATATATTTCACATTATTTTTCATTATATGTTATCACAAGACATTGAGTCGAGTTCCCTGTAGTATAAAATAGGCACTTATTAGTTGTTTAATACATAGTAGTAAATATACTATCAATAGCAAATTTATCCCTACCTCAAGTTTTTTTTTCATAGAAGTGAGCCAAAACAGATGAAATATATATCACTTACTGTTATTTAAGTATTAGATATCATTTCATTCTCTCTGCACTTGTAACAATCTCAGTCCATTTCGGGTAAGTGACCAAACCCTTCCTAGATGAAAATGAGCACCGTGGTCAAATGCTGACTGCCAAGTTTTGTCCTATGTCCATGAGATTCCATTGGAAGCAAAATTCAAATAACCGGTTGTTTGATTAATACCGTAAAGCAGAGTTCCCCAACCTTTGCAGCACCAGGGATTTGTTTCGTGGAAGGCAATTTTTCCACGTACCGGGGAGGGGTAGGGAAAGGTTTCAGGGTGACTCAAGAGTATTACATTTATCGTGCACTTTATTTCTGTTATTAACACATCGGCTCCACCTCACATCATCAGGTATTAGGTTGCTGGAGGCTGGGAGACCCCTGGCTTAACGCAAACTTCAGGCTGGAGAAGTGTATTTACACCTTTGCTGGACAGGATGGAAAATGCGCTTTTTCTTGACAGCTGAATCAGAGGTTATATTACAGCCCTTGGCCAGTGAGATGTGAAATCTGTTTCCTTGTATTCACTCCCACAGTAAAAATGCAGGACCACATTCACCAAAGCCTCTGTGTTTCTCTTTAAATCACGCTCATCTCTTTTCCAAGGCTGTATAAGTTCCATCTCCTCCTCTCCACTATATTGGCCATGCTGTTCAACCCGGAGGATTTTTCAGTTTGGAATGGAAATCTGGATACCTAATACCCCAAGGTGGGGTTGGGGGGTGGTTCTCAATGTTGTTTTTCAGTCGCTAAGTCATGTCCGACTCTTTGCGACCCCATGGACTGCAGCACACCAGGCTTCCCTGTCCATCACCATCTCCCAGAGTCTGCCCAAACTCATGTCCCCTGGTCAGTGATGTCATCCAACCGTCTCATCCTCTGTGGCTCCCTTCTCCTCCCGCCCTCGATCTTCCCCAGCATGAAGGAATACGCTTCCGTAAAACTTCACCTTGCTCGACCTCTTGCCGTGCGTCAGCTGCTCTATGCATTCCACACACGTCTCCATTTGTTAGAAGCGTGTGCATCCGTGCGTTTAGTCTGCTCATTTTTTAATGACAAAAGGAAGGTCAAGGAATGTCAAAGAGCGTGCACATTACACGCTTGGAGAACTGAGAATGTAAACACAGGAAATCTATTCCACATCCCGCTCCAGGCCACACCCCACCCCAAGCCTTTAGCCCAGATTCAGCTTGCTCTTCATTTCTGACTACATCCACAAAGGAAGTTGTCACGGTCACTTTATTCATTTATTTGCACGAATAAACTCACGTGTATTCTGTGACCGTCACAGAGCCGAAGTATGATCCCATCAGCGTCTCAGCTTTTGCAGAATTCATCTCGGTTTAGAGGCAAAATCAAATTCTCTGCCCAAGATGTTAAGAGCTTTTTGCTCATTTATTTTTCCTTTCTTTCTTCTCTTATCGGTACAAATCCCTGCCTCTCTTTTCTTTGATTTAGCTGGCCTCGTTTGTTTCTATTTCCCAGATGCAAGGCATAATCCCCTGGATTTTATTCTGTCTTGATTCCTAATAAATCATTTCTTGATTCCTTGTTTTAAGCTCCAGCTTATCCCACATGTAACATGTGATAGAGGTTCTGACGTGCGTCTGTCTTTACGGCTTATGTATCATTGGCTGACATCATTATTACAGTTTCAATTGTTGGCAGGAAAATAATGATTTAGAAGAGTGCTCTTCGTCTCCCAAGCACAGCAGGTTCTGGTTTCTATTTTTTCCCCTTCCGTTGAAAATGTATAATTGTATTGCATTATAATTGGTTACGCTTAAATTTTAGGGGAGGCTGGTGGGGAATATGTTGGCTTCCCACGCAGCTCAGAAGGTAAAGAATTGGCCTGCAGTGCAGGAGACCTCGGTTCGATCCCTGGGTCGGAAAGATCCCCCGGAGAAGGGAATGGCAACCCACTCCAGTATTCTTGCCTGGACAATTTAATGGACCGAGGAGCCTGGCGGGCTACAGTCCATAGGGTCCCAAAGAGTCGGACACGCCTGAGTGACTAATGCACGCACTTTCATTTCCCAAGCACAGTAGGTTGGGGTTTCTATTTTCTCCCTTGTGTTGAAAATGGATAATTGTATGGCATTATAATTGGTGACACTTCAGTTTTTTTGGAGGGTGATTATGAGTATGTTGAGGTCTTTTTGGGGGCTTGATGCAGACGAAGAACAAGTTATGAGACCATCATGATCGCCTGTATGTCTACTGTTTCTTCAAGATGGCAAAGAGAAATATGCCATATTTTCCATCATCCGTTTTAACCACTTGAATGGCAAGATGATAATAGTGAGTCTTCATGCTTCCTTGCTTCCAAATTAGCCCCCAGTACACCCACAGCTGAGTCATACACGCGGATTCCCTGGTACTCCTGAACAGTGAAGTTCCCTCCTCCCATTTTACTGTGTGGATATCAGTTCACACCGGAAGTCTAACTTTCCAACCAGTTTTTAAAATAAATACACACTCGCTGTGCTCAGTCACGTCGGTCCTCATGTCCAGCTCCCCATCTGTCCATGGGCTTCTCCAGGTGAGAACACTGGAGTGGGCTGCCATGCCCTCCTCCAGGGGATCTTCCCCACCCAGGGAGGGAACCCTGGTCTCCCACATTGCAGGCAGATTCTTTACCTGTATTCTGTAACTGTGAC
>NW_011472871.1:0-1509 GCF_000754665.1 Bison bison bison
TTTTGATGAATTTGTGTGGGAGAAAGTGTTATCCCCGTCCTACTTCTCCGCCATCTTGGCTCCTCCCCCAAGAAAACAATACTTTAAAACTTGTACTGCTATAGAATCCAATGTAGAGATTTATGTGACTAAAAGTATTGCAAACTCTATTCTCAGAACTTTTTCGAATATTTTTCTGAAGCCCATCAGAACTGTATTTCCTTAATACTCTACTTGAAACTGTACTTCTGTAGCTATAATTTGTAATTATATCTATCTGAAGAAAACAAAAGTACTAATTAGAAAATATATGTACCTTATATCCATTGCAGCATTATTTACAATAGTGAAGATATGTAAACAACTTAAGTTTCCATCAATGGAAACTTGGATAAAGAATATATAAACTATTTAATATCACTTGACAATAAAAAAGAATGAAATCTTGCCATTTGTAACTTTGAGGGCATTATGCTAAGTGAAATAAGTCAGACAGAAAAATACAAATCCCTTATGATATCACTTTTATGTGAAATCTAAAAAGAAAAAAAAAAAACAAGAAGTTCATATTTACAGAGCACAGATTGCTGGTTGGCAGAGGCAGGGGTGGGGAATGAAGTTGGTAAAGGGAGTCAAAATATATAAAGTTCCAGTCGTAAATAAATAAATGACAGTATGACAACTATAGTTAATGATACTGTTTTTCATATTTTTAAGCTGCTTAGTAGATCTTGAAAATTTTCATCACAAGACAATTATTCTGTAATAATATATGGTGATGAATGTTAACTAGACATTGTGATCATTTTTCAATATATACAAATGTTGAGTCATTATGTTGTATAACTGAAAATAATATAATGTTGTAAGTCAGTTATTTCTTAATAAAAAAGTATCACAAGAAATAAAATTTTAAAAAGAACCCAGTGAGGTAGGTGTTAGGGGTGAGCATTTATTTATCAGTGCTCTTGCTTCCATGTGGAAAGGCAGAATTCCCTAGAAAAGGACTCTGTTTTTTATCTACACTCACCCCTATTTCCTCCTTCCCATGGGAGCACTGACTTTACTGGTGAATAAAAGAAAATGAGTAAATGTTTTCCTTTTTGATATCTCAGAGCTATAGGTACAGTGTATTCTGCTTCTCTGGGTCAGATATGCCCTGTAGAATATACCTATTGTTGTTCAATCTCTGAGTCTTGTCTGACTCTTCCTGATCCCATGGACTGAAGCATGCCAGGCTTCACTGTCCCTCACTATCTCCCAGAGTTTGCTAAAGTTCGTGTTCATTGAATCAGCGATGCCATCCAGCCATCTCATCCTCTGTTGCCCTCTTCTCCTTTGTTGTCATGAATAGACCTAACAAGGTCTCAATTCCATTCAGAAGGAGGGATATAATAGCAAATCTATGTGGTCTACCAAAATCATACACATTTTCTAAGCAACTTGGTTTCAAAAGAGAAAAAAAAAAAAAGAGGGGAAGGATAGGACAGGGTTGTTAAGCTCTGCCATGATGAATATCAATCTTTTTGT
>NW_011472872.1:0-556 GCF_000754665.1 Bison bison bison
TGAGATAATATTTTAATTCTATATATAGGAGATTAGTTACCATTTTCAATTAATGTGCTATTCCCATGGCTTGGATCCTGAGTCACATAAAGCTTGAAAGAAGTTCCTGGTATTTCGGAACTCAACAGCAATTGAGCAACTGACACAAAAATGGCATTTAATTAACTCTTTCAAGGCAGTGTGGAGTAGTGGGAGGTACATGAACTTCAGAATAGAGGAGCTAGGATTATAGGTCAATTAAATCTTGATAAAACTGGGGAAAATGTCTTGGGGTTCAGTCCTATCCTTCCACTTGCAACCTGTGTTACTTTGGGAATTTTTAAAAATTGTTTTAAGTTGATATGTTGAAGTTTTCATTTTGATTCAGTTCTCTGTCTGTCTGTCTCTCTCTCTCTCTCTCTCTCTATATATATATATAGCCACATGAGTGGCAAAGAATCCACCTCTAATGCAGGAGCTGCAGGTTTGATCCCTGGTTCAGGAAGATCCCCTGGAGAAGGAATGGCCACCCACTCCAGTATTCCTGCCTGGCAAATCCCATGGACAGAGGGGCCTG
>NW_011472873.1:0-550 GCF_000754665.1 Bison bison bison
GTTCTATGAAGACCTACAAGACCTTTTAGAACTAACACCCAAAAAAGGTGTCCTTTTCATAATAGGGGACTGGAATGCAAAAGTAGGAAGTCAAGAAACACCTGGAGTAACAGGCAAATTTGGCCTTGGAATACGGAATGAAGCAGGGCAAAGACTAATAGAGTTTTGCCAAGAATATGCACTGGTCAAAACAAACACCCTCTTCCAACAACACAAGAGAAGACTCTATACATGGACATCACCAAATGGTCAACACTGAAATCAGATTGATTATTTTCCTTGCAGCCAAAGATGGAGAAGCTCTATACAGTCAGCAAAAAGAAGACCAGGAGCTGACTGTGGCTCAGACCATGAACTCCTTATTGCCAAATTCAGACTGAAATTGAAGAAAGTAGAGAAAACCACTAGACCATTCAGGTATGACCTAAATCAAATTCCTTATGATTATACAGTGGAAGTGAGAAATAGATTTAAGGGCCTAGATCTGATAGATAGAGTGCCTGATGAGCTATGGAATGAGGTTCGTGATATTGTATAGGAGACAGGGATC
>NW_011472874.1:0-542 GCF_000754665.1 Bison bison bison
GAAAGGCTCAATGTGAGAAGTAGATTACACTGAATTATCTAAAATGTGAAATCAAAAGTTTTTTTCTGCTTACGAGGCTATTAATTACCAGACTATAATTAGTTATCAATACCTTTGACAAGGTATAACCTTCTTTCCTAAATCCAGGGTAACAGTATGTCATTTTCCTTTATTTTAAAGAGAGCAATAGAAATACATGTTTCTTGTATGGCAAGAAAAGAATGATTAGGATTTGTGAATGTGAGAACACAGATGGGTGAGAGTGACTTAATCCAGATGGTTTATGCAAGGAACTTAGTAAGAGGTGAGAGTGATGCTAATGTGGCAGTGAATAATAAATTGGCATTTCAATATTGGCAAACTGGGGAATTTTGAAGAATGTCATATTTAGTTAACTTCTGATTTTTAAAAACCAAGCTGTACATTGATAGGTTAATACCGGGGAGTGTGTGCATATGTGCATGTGCATGCGTGCGCACACACACACACACACACCTATAAATGTGTAGTTTTTGAGAATTATCTTTAATGACTTCAGTCTA
>NW_011472875.1:0-752 GCF_000754665.1 Bison bison bison
ATCACTGCAGATGGTGACTGCGGCCATGAAATTAAAAAGATGCTTGCTCCTTGGAAGACAAGCTATGACAGCGTTTTAAAAAGCAGAGACATCACTTTGCTGCCACAGGTCTGTATAGTCAAGCTTATGGTTTTCCCAGTAGTCACGTGCAGATGTGAGACTTGGACCATCAAAAAGGCTGAGTGCCGAAGAATTGATGCTTTCGAACTGTGGTGTTTAAGACTCTTGAGAGTCCCGTGGACTGCCAGGAGATCAAACCAGTCAATCCTAAAGAAAATCAACTCTGAATATTCATTGGAAGAACTGATGCTGAAGCTGCAATACTTTGGCCACCTGATGTGAAGAGCCGACTCCTTGGAAAAGACCCTGATGCTGGGAAAGATTGAGGGCAGGAGGAGAAGGGGAGACAGAGGATGAGATGGCTATATAGCATCACCGACTCAGTGGACATGAATTTGAGCAAACTCTGGGAGACAGCGAAGGACAGGACTTAGCGACTGAACAACAATCAGCCTGTGATCTCAGGAAATAAACCCTGAGTTAGAGGGTAAACAGAGATGTTTTCAATTCACTCTCCAGTGGTTTAGCAAGAAGGAATGATAAAGACAAAAAATTCACCTAAGCAGTCCGTGGTCACGTCAGACAGCACAGCACGGAGGACAGGTGAGGGTCTCTCCCCACGCTCTGCTGCTGCTCCCGGACACTAGCGCCCGCTTTCACGATTCTCGGTGCTCAGATGATCTGTACACAGA
>NW_011472876.1:0-6628 GCF_000754665.1 Bison bison bison
AAACAGCGGGATTGGTGTTAGTGTGGAGTGACTAAGATGTGAGGAGGGCGCAGAGGAGGGGTGTGCGAAGGTCAGAGAGGAGCTCTTGCAGGTGGGACGTCTGTGCTGGGTTTTAAAGGAGATGAAACGGGTACAGAAGGAGAGCATCCCTGGAGTGGTGAGTGGGATGGACAGTGAGAGCTCTTCTGCCAGCTGTGAGGATGCTCAAGCTCGTTCCGCATCCGCCAGCAGTTCAGACTTCCCGAGGGATGTTGTCCGATTGAAATCCAGCCCAGAGGGGGCTTCCTCCTGCCGGCGGTGGGAGGTGGGGAACTCCTCTTCCACACACACTTGACCTAGATCACTTTGACGGTGTTGTGGCAAACACAGAGGGGAAGCGAGACGTGTGAAGCTGGTTGGGGGGCGACTGCAGTAATCCAGGGAGAAGCGCATCAGCACCTGTGCTGTCTGGGGTCCCGGCGTAGTGTCTGTCACAGACCTGAATACCGTGGCTCGTGTGGCCCAGAAGCGTCCTTGGGTCGTGATGGTTTCTCCCAGCTGCAGGGCAGACTAGAGGTAAATGGCTTGACAGCCCTGTGCCCGGCAGAGACTGTGTTACTGGGCAAGCAGGAAGGATGGGTTAGAGGGGATGGAGTCGGGCTCCCGCTGTAATGAGGCTGGTGAGGGAAGTCTGCTGGGGTGGGATTAGCGTTTCCCGGGCTCAGCGGTGACCGCACTGGCGAGAGGGGATGATTGCCAAGGGCCCCCATGTCTGGCTCCAGAGAGACAGGAAGTCCAGGGAAGGGAGCGAAGCTGAGAGGAAAGAGGGGGCCATTCTGGTGGGAAGTGTTGACTTTGAGCTTCCTGTGGCTACTCTACGGGGGCTTCCCTGGTGGCTCAGTGGTAGAGAATCCACGTCCAGCGCAGGAGACCTGGGCTCAGTCTCTGGGTCGGGAAGACCCCCTGGAGGAGGAAATGGCAACCCACTCCAGTGTTCTTGCCTGGAGAAGCCCATGGACAGAGGAGCGTGGCGGATTACAGTCCATGGGGTCACAAAGAGTCGGACATGATGACTTAATGACTAAATGAAACAAACAGAGCTCCTGCAGGGGTAGACGGCTCTCTCTTAAATTCATTATACAACTGACCCTGAGCTCAGGTCTGGCCAGAGAGATGGACAGACAGACAAGAGGGTGTTCTGTCCTGGCACCCCAGCCCCCCAGCTCCAGTCACACCAACTCCTCACTGTCCTGTCCACCTCCCAAGGCCACAGTTCACTCTCTCTCTAAGGTTTTTCCCCTCTTTGCTCCCTGCCAAACCCCTATGCATCCTCTAACATCCAACTCAAAAGCCACCTCGTCCATGAAGGCTTCAGATGGGCACACCCCTAAGTCAAGGTCAGCACCTCTCCGACCTCTCCGAGCTCCTACATCGAGTGCTCCGTGGGTCCCAAGGCTCAGCTCCGAGGTGGATGAGCGGAAGAAGTGGGGCTGAACTGGACGAGGCCCTCCCTGTGAGGGTCGCCCGCTCCCCTCTGGGCTCCCCTCGCTGCAGTGCTCCTGACTCACTCACACCTGTGTGCTTACCTGCTTGCCTCCCTCCTTGGGCTGCCCGATGCTCCTGAGTAGGCCTGGCTCTGATTCATCTTTTCATCGCTGGGTCCTGCCTGGGGCTCTGTCCAGATCTGTAAAGCAGGTAATAAAAGGGCGCGTGAGACATGCTGACTTTCCTATTAGGACAGCTTGGTGACGGAAAGATGACTGAGGTGCCTAGAGTTTTTGTTTTCTTTCTTTTTTTTTAGTTGAAGTACATGGTTGTTTATTTTTGGCTGTCTGGGCCTTGGTTGCTGTGCCCTGGCTTTCTCTAGCTATGGCCATCGGCGGCTTCTCACTTCGGGGGCCTCTCTGGCTGTGGACCAGGGTTCTAGGGCACTTGGACTTCAGTACCTGTGGCACACGGGCTTAGTCGCCCCATGGCATGTGGGATCTTTCCGGACGAGGGATCAAACCTGTGACCCCTGCCTTGACAGGCGGATTCTTAACCACTGGACCACCAGGGAAAGTCCTGAAGTATAAATTTTATACAAGTTACAGGCGTGCAATATAGTGATTCAGAATTTTTAAAGGTTCAGTTCAGTCAGTTCAGTCGCTCAGTCGTGTCCGACTCTTTGCAACCTCATGAATCGCAGCACGCCAGGCCTCCCTATCCATCACCAACTCCCTGAGTTCACTCAAAATCATGTCCATCGAGTCGGTGATGCCATCCAGCCATCTCATCCTCTGTTGTCCCCTTCTCCTCCTGTCCCCAACTCCCTCCCAGCATCAGAGTCTTTTCCAATGAGTCAACTCTTCACATGAGGTGGCCAAAGTACTGGAGTTTAGATAAATGCAAATCAAAACTGCAATGAGGTAACACCTCAAACCAGTCAGAATGGCTATCATCAAAATGTCTACAGATAATAAATACTAGAGAGAGTAGAGAAAAGGGAACCCTCCCATACTGTCAAGGGAATGTAAATTGGCGCAGTCACTATGGAAAACAGTGTGGAGATTCATTAAAAATACTAAAAACAGAACTACCATATGATCTTGCAATTCTACTCCTGGGCATATATCTGGAGAAAACTCGAATTCAAAAAGATACATGCACTTCAGTGTTCATAGTAGCACTAATTACAGTGGACAAGACATCGAAGGAACGTAAATACCCATGAAAGATGAATGGATAAAGAAGGTAAGGTATATATAATGGAATTTTGCTTAACTATAAAAAAAGAATGGAATAATGCCATTTGCAGCAATGTAGATGGACCTAGAAATTATCATATGAAGTAAAGTAAGTCAGATAAAGACAGATACATGATATTACTTATACGTGGAATCTAAAAAATAATACAAATGGATTTATTTACTAAACAGAAACAGACTCATAGGTTTAGGAAAAAATAAATAAAAGAACTTATGGTTACCAAAAGGGAAGGGGCTGGGGAATAAACTAGGAACATGGGATTAATATATTAATATATATATAACATAAACAATAGGATTTAAAATATCAAAGAAAAACATTTTACTTACATGGTATCCACCTTTTTTGTGTGTGCTCAGTTGCATCTGATTCTTTGTGGCCCCATGGACTGTAGCCTGCCAGGCTTCTCTGTCCAAGGAATTCTCCAGGCAAGAATACTGGAATGGAGTGGCACTTCCTACTCCAGGGGATCTTTATGACCCAGGTGTTGAACCCACATTTTTTGTGTCTCCTATATTGGCAGGCAGGTTCTTTATCACTAGCTCCACCTGGGAAGCCCCATCCACCTTTTTAAGCTGGTCCTAATCAGTCTCATGGGGGAACTGTGTTTACAGGTGCTATTGTCCAGAACTGCAAGGCTCTTCTCAGTCTTCTGTCTCTGTTTAGGCCTCAGGGTGACAGTCACCTCCCCCGCACAACTTCCGACTCTCCTTTGTGATCACAGGATCCCGGACCCACACATCATTTTTTTTTTTTTCTTTGTAATGCTTACATCATCTGTGCTAACCCTTGGGTTTCTCCACTCAAACATGGTATAGAATGGGGCAGAAGCGATTGGTTGTCTATTAGATCTAGAAGCGTGTAACTCAGATAGGGACTTGAACCCACAGTCTTCTAACTGAGATGACACACAGTTTCAGGACTCACTGAAGCTCAGGCTCTTAAAGTCTTATCACAGAAAGAATTCAATGAGTGACAAAGTGAGAAGAAGTGGGTTTATTTAGACAGAAACACCCTCCCCTTGGGACTGTCATGGTGTCTGTGGGTGTGTCATTTAGCATGATGATGTGTTACAGTGAATGTATACTGAGGTTCAAGGTCTAGAGGAAGTCAACTCATCCTCCATCTTGGATCCATTAGGTTTTAACCAGTTTTCATCACATCCTATGGCTGTCATTCTTTTAAAGGCTGTGCCCTGCTCCCTTGCCTCCTGTTTCAGATCCACAGAATTTGGAGAAGATTCAAAGCTCACAAACAACCACTCTTCCTTTTTTTGAGGGGCCTATTTTTGCAATGTGTTGCTGTTCCTCTTTTTTAATTTACCACCAACTTCTCCAACAGAAAACATAGACATTCATGATGAGTGCTATAAAAGAAAAGCTTTTTATCTATAAAGTCTAAAGGTGATTTTTCACTTGCCATAGAAAATTCCTAACTACTATAGCTTGAGTTTGCTTTCCACCTTTGCAGCCATGTGCTACAGATTATAATCCAAATTTTATCATACATATCACATGGTTACCAAACCAGGTTTGCTTTGCCCAACAGGAAGCAAGCCAAACTCTGAGATGCCTAGATTTGCAGCAAAAACAGGGTTTATTTGCAAGGCAGTCAAGCAAGGAGACAGGAGAATGAGTCTCAAGTCTGCTTCCCCTAACACAAGGGGTTCAGGGTATTTACGGGATAAGGAATAAAGAAAAAGAGTGGTCTAAGGCATAGGGAACATGGGGCATGGTGATTGGAAAAAGGTGCAAATAACTATCTTTTCGTGCAGGCATTAACTAAGCTCAGGCCTCTGTATGTTCACAAGGTCACGGAGCCAGTAGACACTCACGTGTGCCCAGGAGAACAGTGCTGGTAGCCTATCAAGTGTCAACCAGTTCAGCTCAAACTGGACTCCACTGAAAACAACTCAGGCAAATAGCTTATTATTTAGGCTCTGTGCAGCTTAGAGGGCATGCAAGTCTTCAAATGACCTTGACTGGTAAAGGCAGGTGAAATGCACTTGATTAATTACCCACAATATCAACATTTTTCAAGGAACTAATCAAATTCTACCACATACAATGTGAGCTACATTCCATAGGAGCTATGATGAATTTAGAAATTTTCATCAGAAGTTGATGATGATGTCAGTTCACTCTATTCTCTTTCAAGGTGAGCAGATTATTTTGGTACTTCAGTGTATCAAGGTATTTATTTGTTCTTTTAGTATAGGCGGGATTTATGTTTACAAAGCGTATGAGCATGATTTCCATGGTTCATTGTATTTCAGGGGCTTGTACAGAAAAAGACTGTATACAAACATAATGCATCACAAATACAATTATCTTATTTTAGATAAAGATTTCCATTTCTCTGTAGTTTATATCTGTTCAGTTTCCATTTCCTTTTTTTTAACTTCTTTATGCTATGGAGAGAGGAAGAGACAGAAATACTACTATTGTCAGATTTTGCCAGTGTTTCCATGGTTGCCAACGACATTCATGTTTTTTCTTCATAGCGCATAATAAAGCATGTATTATGTAAATAATTTCAAATGCCATCTAAAATTATGTTCTCCTGTAGAATTAGAGAACTTGGAGGCTAAGTATGTCTCTATTCTTTTATATGATCTAGAATCTCTTTTGAAAAATGATCCCACATTCCTACAACTAATTGTCATGGAAACAACTTCGAATATCTAAAATTCACTGTCAACTGGTAGTAAGAGGCCTTAAATGCTGCTCCAACATTGGCTGCTCCTTGAAGCCTCATTAAAACCATTTGCTTCACCTTTCCCACTGTAGCTAGTACTTTTATTTATGGGAAATTTAGATACCGTTCCTGAATCTTGAAAGAGCTATTCCTGCCTCCAAAATCTTGCCCAGGAGACCATCTTCAGCAAGCTCCTCTGAGACAGTGGCCTTTGTCTAAATCCACAGTCATATGGATAGTGCATGAAATTGAAAATAACTTGAACAAAATAATAGGTAAATGTAAACCAAAATGATAGACGACATTAGGGTAGGCAGACACCATTTCCCCATGTGGCACGTGATATCTTTTCCAAACACCAGTATAGAGGGTTTTGCATCCTCCTTTGTAAGTGCATAATCTCAGGACAAACTGTAGATCTACCAACAGAAGGAGCAGTGCCGGTTACCCAGGGAAATTTCACTGCTCCCTAATCTCAGTGCCTTGAAGCAACAAAGGTTTATTTCTCATCCTGCTGCATATCTTCTGTCTCTTAGCTTGGGCATGTCTTCTGACAGGGTCTAGGATGTTAAAGCAGCCATAAATTAGAGCTCTTGGGGGTTTGAGACAGGCAATTAGGATCTCTGGAATAAAAGTAACACACATTATTTCTATTTACAACCCATGGGGCAGAGTTAGTCATCTGTTTTACCAAACTTTAAAGGGGCTAGGAAATATAGTTTTTCCCCATACCAAGAGGAAAGAAGCCAGCAAGGAAGAAAATAGCTGGGAAATGGAACTAAAGATTGCTCACCAATCCACTATTCTGGCTGGGTAGAGGGTCTCCTCTAAAAAGCAGTGAAATTGCCCTGGGTAACTGGCGTTGCTCCTTCCTCAGAAGTTGTGAAGAATTGAACTTTCCAACAGTATTAGTCAGGATAGCCTACATTGCATGCAAGTGATTCTGAAATACTGCCCACATTTCCCCTACCTTTCTCCATTGCTTTTTTTTTTTTTTTTTCCTCTTTAATTTTTAATCAGTCTATGTCAAGAAAAAACAGGATTTGATCTAGCTTCCAGCTCTTATCACTAACAGTGTAGCAATTTTATGGATCAGTGTTTTGTTTGTAGCTGGGTAAAGGATAGAAATGGTATGGACCTAACAGAAGCAGAAGATATTAAGAAGAGATGGCAAGAATACACAGAAGAACTGTACAAAAAAGAT
>NW_011472876.1:7057-7739 GCF_000754665.1 Bison bison bison
CCACAGGACTGGAAAAGGTCAGTTTTCATTCCAATCCCAAAGACAGGCAATGCCAAAGAATGCTCAAAGTACGGCACAATTGCACTCATCTCACACGCTAGTAAAGTAATGCTCAAAATTCTCCAAGCCAGGCTTCAGCAATATGTGAACCGTGAACTTCCTGATGTTCAAGCTGGTTTTAGAAAAGGCAGAAGAACAAGAGATCAAATTTCCAACATCCGCTGGATCATGGAAAAAGCAAGAAAGTTCCAGAAAAACATCTATTTCTGCTTTATTGACTATGCCAAAGCCTTTGACTGTGTGGATCACAATAAACTGCGGAAAATTCTGAAAGAGAGGGGAATACCAGAACACCTGATCTGCCTCTTGAGAAACCTGTATGCAGGTCAGGAAGCAACAGTTAGAACTGGACATGGAACAACAGACTGGTTCCAAACAGGAAAAGGAGTTCGTCAAGGCTGTGTATTGTCACCCTGTTTATTTAACTTCTATGCAGAGTACATCATGAGAAACGCTGGACTGGAAGAAGCACAAGCTGGAATCAAGATTGCCGGGAGAAATATCCATAACCTCAGATATGCAGATGACACCACCCTTATGGCAGAAAGTGAAGAGGAACTAAAGAGCCTCTTGATGAAGGTGAAAGAAAAAAGTAAAAAGTTGGCTTAAAACTCAACATTCA
>NW_011472876.1:7839-25288 GCF_000754665.1 Bison bison bison
ATTAAAAGACGCTTACTCCTTGGAAGGAAAGTTATGACCAACCTAGATAGCATATTCAAAAGCAGAGACATTACCTTGCCAACAAAGGTCTGGCTAGTCAAGGCTATGGTTTTTCCTGTGGTCATGTATGGATGTGAGAGTTGGACTGTGAAGAAGGCTGAGCACTGAAGAATTGATGCTTTTGAACTGTGGTGTTGGAGAAGACTCTTGAGAGTCCCTTGGACTGCAAGGAGATCCAACCAGTCCATTCTGAAGGAGATCAGCCCTGGGATTTCTTTGGAAGGAATGATGCTAAAGCTGAAACTCCAGTACTTTGGCCACCTCATGGGAAGAGTTGACTCATTGGAAAAGTCTCTGATGCTGGGAGGGATTGGGGACAGGAGAAGAAGGGGACGACAGAGGATGAGATGGCTGGATGGCATCACTGACTCGATGGACGTGAGTCTGAGTGAACTCCGGGAGTTGGTGATGGATAGGGAGGGCCTGGCGTGCTGCGATTCATGGGGTTGCAAAGAGTTGGACACAACTGAGTGACTAATCTGATCTGATCTGATCATTCCTAAGAAAATGATTGATAAACACATCCCTCAAATCCTAAACTGTCCCTTCAAATATATGTTATCTGTGAAGCTGATTCCTTTTCTTCTCTGGATATTAGACAAAACTCTGATCTCCACTGTATTTTAGTGCAGACTCTCTACCAAAGTAGAATGCTAGGATAGTGTGTGGTCATTCATTTCTTAAGAAATTCTGTGAAGAAATTCTGATGTTAAATTATATAGCAAAATCACAAAAATGTAGTTCCATCAAGAGATGGTAAACTCATTTCTGCATTACCTTGCTCCAGGTTTTCCAACGTGCCAATTTCTCCCTAGTCTTTGCTGTTGATGAGAGAACCAACTTTTCCTTTTCCCATCCCACTTACTGCAGTGTTCTAAACAGATTTCATACTCAGTAATGATGACAGACTAAAGCCCAAGGCCAAAAGCATGGGAACACCTGATTAAGCTGTTTAATTCTCTTAAAAATATGAGAAACATTTATATGCCACTAAAAGAACCCAATCTTCCCCTTCATCCACTTCAGCCCTATTCTAGGTAGATAATAGGACTTGCCTGAGATACTAATCAAACCATTACAAGAAGTTTTGCTTTTTCTGCTTTTCATATTCTTAGGAAATTTCTTATTTCAGGAAGTACCCAGAGGTAAAAATTGATGAGAAAGTAGAGAGGGAAGTAGAAGGAGTTAATTGTTGCCATGATCAGCAACAATAGGAAGATCACCTGAGATGTCATCCTGCCTTGAAACTCCACATTTATCTATGATACCTTCAGTACCAAGGGAAATTAACTTTACCATTGGCAGAAAAGAAATGGAGGCCAAATGACATCCAGGGCAGCATGAAATAAAAATTTTGCAATGACTTGAAAAGAAAAGAATGATGGGAGACCTGAGCCAGCATCTAGCACGGTCTGCTGCAGGCTTTCCCACTGCAGAAACAGAGCCATGGCTGCCGCATGCATCTGTGAGCAGCCACTGAGGAAAACACCCATGTCCCATTACGATTATGCTAATATGATTTTAATTGATTGCAAAAGTTGATAGTTTTACTTGAAATTGCACTGAAATTTTGCTTTTGCAAAAGAGAAAAACTTAAGAAGTTCAACCAGATTGTGTGCTTTCCAAATTGCATGTGTGCATCCGTGCTCAGTCACTTCAGCCGTGTCTATTTCTTTGTAATCCTATGGATTGTAGCTCACCAGGCTACAGGATTCTCCAGGCAAGAATACTAGAAAGGATTGCCCTGCCTCTGGGGGATCTTCCAGACCCAGGGATCTAATCCGTGTCTCTTATGTCTCCTGCATTGGCAGGTGGGTTTTTTATCACTAATGCCACCTGGGAAGTCCCATTTCACATGTTAAGTAACATTAAAATACAAATAGTGGAGATTACCCAGAGGCTCACCAACCTCTTTTTTTTTTTTTTCAAAGTTATTCATTCACTGTTCAAGTTAGAAAAGCACTGTTTTGGAGTGAATAATTGAGATTTTTCAACAATTGCATTCATCTCACATGCGAGCAAAGTAATGCTCAAAATTCTCCAAGCCAGGCTTCAACAGTACATGAACAGTGAATTTCCAGATGTTCCAGTTGGATTTAGAAAAGGCAGAGGAACCAGAGACCAAATTGCCAACATCCACTGGATCATTGAGACAGCAAGAGAGTTCAAGAAAAACATCTATTTCAGCTTTATTGACTATGCCAAAGCCTTTGACTGTATGAATCACAACAAACTGTGGAAAATCCTTCAAGAGATGAAAATACCAGACCACCTTACCTGCCTCCTGAGAAATCTGTATGCAGATCAAGAAGCAACAGTTAGAACTGGACATGGAACAACAGACTGGTTCCAAATAGGAAAAGGAGTATGTCAAGGCTGTATACTGTCACTCTGCTTATTTAACTTCTATGCAGAGTACATCATGAGAAACGCTGGGCTGGATGAAGTGCAAGCTGGAATCAAGATGGCTGAGAGAAATATCAATAACCTCAGATATGCAGATGACACCACCCTTATGGCAGAAAATGAAGAAGAACTAAAGAGCCTCTTGATGAAGGTGAAAGAGAAAAGTGAAAAAGTTGGCTTAAAACTCAACATTCAGAAAACTAAGATCATGGCATCAGTCCCATCATTTCATGGCAAATAGATGGGGGAAAAAAATGGAAACACTGAGAGCCTTTATTTTGGGGGGACTCCGAAATCACTGTAGATGGTGACTGCAGCCATGAAATTAAAAGATTCTTGCTCCTTGGAAGAAAAGCTATGACCAACCTAGTTCAGCTCAGTTCAGTTCAGTCGCTTAGTGGTGTCCCACTCTTTGTAACCCCATGGACTGCAGCACACCAGGCCTCCCTGTCCATCACCAGCTCCCAGAGTTTACTCAAACTCATGTCCATCAAGTCGGTGATGCCATCCAACCATCTCATCCTCCGTCATCCTCTTCTCCTCCTTCGATCTTTCCCAGCATCAGGGTCTTTTCAAATGAGTCAGTTCTTTGCCTCAGGTGGCCAAAGTATTGGAATTTCAGCTTCAGCATCAGTCCTTCCAATGAATATTCAGGTCTGATTTCCTTTAGGATGCACTGGTTGGATCTCCTTGCAGTCCAAGGGACTCTCAAGAGTCTTCTCCAACACCACAGTCCAAAAGTATCAATTCTTCAGTGCTCAGCTTTCTTTATAGTCCAACTCTCACATCCATACATGACTATTAAAAATCAAAGATGTTACTTTGCCAATAAAGGTCCATTTAGTCAAAGCTATGGTTTTTCTGGTAGTCACATATGGATGTGAGAGTTAAACTATAAAGAAAGCTGAGCACCAAAGAATTGGTGCTTTTGGACTGTGGTGTTGGAGAAGACTCTTGAGAGTCCCTTGGACAGCAAGGAGATCAAATCAGTCAATCCTAAAGGAAATCAATCCTGAATATTCATTGGAAGGACTGATGCTGAAGCTGAAACTCCAATGCTTTGGCCACCTGATGCAAAGAACTAAGTCATTTGAAGAGACCCTGAAGCTGGGAAGATTGAAGGAAGGAGGAGAAGGGAACAACAGATTACGAGATGATTGGATGGCATCACCAGTTCGATGGACATGAGTTTGAGGAACCTCCGGTAGCTGGTGATGGACAGGGAAGCCTGACGTGCTGCAGTCTATGGGGTTGCAAAGAGTCGGACATGACTGAGTGACTGAATTGAACTGAACTGAACTGAACTGAGACTTTGGGTAACTGCTGAGGATGAGTGTAATGGGATAGCATTACCGCTCCCTTCTGTGTGTGTCCATTTGTGTGTGTGTGTGTGTGTGTGTGTGTTGGGTGGGTGTAGATGGTGTGTCTTCAAATTTTTTGGTAGAGACATTTTGACAAGAATGGTAACAAAGCCAGGCTAGGGATTATGTTGTTTTCTATGATTCAGTCACCTTTAATCCTACTGTTCAGAGTGTCTAACTGACAAATACAGTTGTGCAAGGTGACAGTATAAATAATAAAAGGACAGGGCAGGTGTGTCTTCTCTCCTTTCCTACCAGAATACCAACTTCACTGTGAGTGGCCAGGTTTACCAGTAACACTCTTGCTTCCTTTGTGGAAGAGTGGCCATGGAAGACATTGCTGGCTGTGAAATTCTAGCTAAGGCTATGAGGTAGGGATTCCAGAAAGCTCCATTAAAGTGTGGCTGCCGTGGCACCCTTGCTTCCCCTTTGCCCTTCCTCTTGCTTGCTGGGTGGGATGTGGCCCTGTTCTTGGTGATGAAGCAGCTATCTTTCGTGGAACCAAGATGGAGGCATCTAGAGAAATCTGAGGACCTCTGCAATGCGTCCCTTCAAGCTTCCTGGTTACCAAGAGGAAGATCTTAGTAATCAAGCCAGTATTGAGGAAGTTCTAGTCATTGTCATTAAGGTTTCCCTTATACACAACTAAGTATAGGCCTTCAGAAGAAGGACAGCCGAGCTCCTCGCAGCCCTCTACTAATGCTGTGTGGGGAGGGTGGCAACCTATCACAAAGACGCTGACCCTCAGCAAGGTGTCCACTGACCCCAATTGGCCTGGAAGCTGGAGGAGGAGGCCCCAAGACATCAGGAGGGGACTCTGGGGTTTACATCAGGAAATGGAAGCAAATTCCTCCCCAATTCCCCAGGAAAACTTCCTCTCAGAGAACTCAAAGGGAATAGGATCTTGAAAGGAAGGATAAAACTAGCGCTTTCAGAGTACCTATATTTAGCACTTCCTGAAAGCAGCTATTTTGAGTTGTGTGTGAATGAAAGCAACAGAGGACTTTAAAAGAGGAGAGAGAGAGAGATCCTGTGAAAGGAAGCAGTATATATTTAACCTAGAAGAAGACAAATTCAGAGCACCACATATTTTGGTCCAATTCTAGTTGATTCGTGGAAAGCATGGTCTTACAATTAATGAAAGAAAGAGGAAGACAGAGGAAAATAATTCAAGATTGAAGGTAGAGTTCAAGATAAGAAATGAGATGCTATCTCATGTACCCTGCCTGGGAACAGCTCTCATTGATTGAGACAATCACTGCTGTGACATTTTGAGTGTTTACTATGTGAGAACATTATTCCAAGTCTTTTGCCCCTCGGATTTCATTTAGTCCTAAAAGATATTGCTTCCAGTTTCAGCTGAGGAAATGAAGGTGTCCATTTGCCCCCAATCACAGTACAAAGCAGTGGGTCAGGTTTTGACACTGTTATTTTCCGTCTAACAGCAGAAACAGCCCTACGCTAACAGACTCTGCAGAACTTCTTGTTTTAAATGTGATTGCAAAAAATCTCAATTAAGAAAGTCTTCAATTAATCGAGTGTTCCGGGTAACTTAATTTCCTGGTTTAATTGAGCACTAACCAGAAAAACTTTTCCAAATGTTTTTCCAAAGTATGTAAGACACATTTTCTTGACTTAGTGAACCCAATTTAATTTTTTTTAGATAACTAAGTCACTGATGGTGCCTCAGGCTGACTGTTCTTACCATCCAATAGCACACAGTCTGCTTGGTGTTGTAGAGATGTTTTTAGGTGGTTTTTTTTTTTTTTTTCAATCTTCTACTAATTAAGGCTGACAAGGACATCTATGAGTGGAAGATTATTTCTTTTATATTTCAAATTAGTTTCAGATACGCCTAAAGTGCAATGTTAGGTCACTGGGTTAGATATTTCAGCTTTTTTTAATGCTTCCAAAAATGTTTCCAAAGCCTACAATAGTTTTCACCATCAGCCCTCAGTATTATAATTACAAAAAAAAAAATGTTAGAAAGTAATTGTTTGCAATGAATTTGACTGTAAATTGGTAACTGATGAGTTGAAAGATCACTGAAGATTCTCATGAAAGTAGCATGAAGATGGATAGCAACCAGAAAGGAAGAAAATGCCTGGAGAACAAAGTCTCAGAGGGGAAAAGTGGTAACACACTTTCCTAAATTGCAAGCAACAGTGTCCTGATGATTGTTTCACAACCAGTGCTCTTCCCAGGTGGCACTAGTGGTAAAAAACCTGCTGCCAATGCAGGAGACATAAGAATGTGGGTCCGATCCCTGGGTCAGGAAGATCCCCTGGAGAAGGGCATGGCAGCCCAGTCCGGTATTCTTGCCTGGAGAATCCCATGGACAGAGGAGCCTGGCAGGCTACAGTTCAGACGGTCGCAGGATTGGACATGACTGAAGTGATTTAGCCCACTTAGGCCACACATGCATGCTTCAGAAAAGGGAGAGAAGGAAAGGAAAGCCCTGATTTACAGTGTTTGTTATGATGTACACATTTCTCTTGTGGTTGTTCTCAAATCACTTAGCTCAGAGTTAGGAAAAAATGGGCTCAGTTGAATCTTGTGATCCAGCAGGAGCTGGCACCATCACATCACTGACTACAAGGGAACAAGGGGACGATTAGAAGGGGTAGTGAGGATAAGGATCTTCGGGTGTGGATCTATCACCACATCCTCCACCCTCTCTGCCCAAATTTCTGGACACTTACAGGGACCTCTAAACAGAGGGCTGAGGGCTGGATGCTCTGTGTGGTCAGGAAAAAGTCACACCCCTTAACCCTGGCACAGCTGAAACCCACAGGAAATTTCCTATGTGTGAGATGGGTGTGCCCTAGCAACCATCATGTCCCCTAATCTTTTCATGTGATAGTTTTCAGTCTAATGAGACAACAGATGTCTTGAATAATGCATCAGACTTCATTGCATAGGCAATATCTCTTACTGGTCATCTATTTCTACCAAATTAGAAAAAACTAACAGCACAAAAATAGCTCATTATAAGTGACAGTAAGTGCTTGATTATGGTTAAGTATCAAGATTAAAAATGGACCCAGAAAAGAGAAGATATTTCTCAGTGGGCCCTATTTTCAGTGCTTTATCTAATTTTGGCTGCAAAGCATGTAACACTCTAAAGACAGAGGTTAGAAGTTTCAGCAGAGTGATCATAGCAAATGGATTCTTAATCTAGTCACTTATTTCATTTGACTTTAGGAAGTGCTTCTTCATTTTTTTAGCATTTGGATATGGTTTTGAAATATTCATTGCTTTATTTCTCCAGAAAAATTAGGGGAAAAAAAGCATAAAATACTGGAGAAATGTTGATGATTGAGCCATCTCACAAAATCCTGGATTCCTATCCATGACAGAGATTGCCAGTGTATCTACCTTGCCTTTTATTTTCTGTATTTCTGATGCTTTGACATCTGGGGCCTTCCTGACCCTGGAAGGACTGTGCATCCCAGAGTTAGCCAGCTCCCAGAGATAGTAAACTACTCACCTATGAGCACACCTTTTTTGTGCAAGTCAACCAATGCAGAGCTCACATCCCAACCACCTTCTTTCTGGGGCTGTCACATTCATGCTTTTCCCTAATCACCCTAGAACTAGGCACCAGACAATCAAAGACAGCACTTTTGCCCCAGAGTCTGCTGGAAGTATTCAAACTAGCCTATTACTCTGTCTTGCTCATTCTTTCCCAGAGAAACCATAATAAAGATTATTTTCCACATTTCCCCTCTCCGTATGCCTCATGTTACTTCCCCACATGTTCCCCTACTCACCGCATAGCATAGCCCCACATCTTAGGATCTGTGAGTATAACAAACTATCTTTTTAGTGACAATTGTTTCCTGATCTGATGGTCTAACCATACCTGAAAAACAATAAAGTTTACATTTTAAAACAACCAATTGTCTTGCAATTTTTCCCTTCTTGATAACAGATCCTGAACTTCTAGATAAGCACGCTGCCTCCCAGATAAAAAGACAGTCATTTTTGAGTATCCCTGGCCACTAGCAGTGGCTATATGAATAAGTTCTACTCAGTGAGGGGAAAGAGGTGCTGTGTACTCGGCATGCTTTCCTTTATGTTCATCCTCTTGCTGTCAGCCTGCAGGGACTCTGATGGCTGGAACTCCAGCAGCCATTAGTATGTGTCCCATATCCCAGAGAAAGGGGAACTGACTCATTTGATAAATCTAGATCCCTCGTGATTTCATGAAGCTATTGGACTCCTTTCAGTGACAAAAAATAAAAATCTATCTTGCTTCAGTAACTATCACTTGAGATTTTGCTCTTACATTCATCCATATAAGGTCATATAAAATATTCTTTTTAATGTAAATAATCATAATATCTTGACCTGGAGTAACTCAAGGTACTCAATATGTTCCAAAAATAAATGACTTGATCCTGCTACTGACATTATCAGTATCAAAATGAAAATAGTTTAACTCATTTTTAATGTCAAAAACCCTGCGAGTGCCTTTTCTTTCAGCTGTCAATATACTCAGTGCTGCAAAGCAGCATACTACAATATATGCCCTGCCTGCTCCACTTTTCCTAAATGTAGAAGACTGCCAAGGTGCTGGTGACCATGATTTGATCACATCCCCAAATTTCACTTTTCCTTTGAACAATAAATTAGGAGCAGGAGGCGAATCATTAACCACCAACTGCTTTGGAGAATAAAGAAGTGTTTGATCTGGCATTCAAGTAAAGCCTTTACCTACTCATACTGACCACAGTGTATCTTGTCCCGACGTGTTTCCTTCTACAAAATAATCACAAATGTAACGAATAACGATGACAAACACCTTCTTTTATAGTAGGAATTCTCTGTTGACCTCTCGTGTGTTCCACTGGTACACCATGGACTGATTCAAGTGTGGAACAGAATCAGCAAAAACACTAACACTTTGGTCACTGCTTTTCCACATGGTATGCCATTAATATTATATAATATCTAACAGTGAATAAAGGAATTTTAACAGAGAAAAACAGTTTCGGTTTTTCTCTCAGAGCATCTGTGATAAACATAGAGTCTGGTCTTATAGGACTTTCTGTGATAGTATGGCTTGTGTTTCTATAGTAAAATATTATTTGTGACTTATTAATTTTCTTTATCAACAATTCACTAACTTCACACTTTAAAATATTATTTTGTATTGATTCTGTTGAAAATGAGATCATAATTGCTTTTCTCATGATGGTAAAACTTTGAGGAACTGATAACCTTTCTGAACGAACAACTCATTGACATGAGGAGTGCAGACACATAATATTAACTTGTCAGATATTTTCTTCTTATTTTGTAAACACCTTTGTATAGAAGATCAGGGGAGGAGATTTCTGGCTTAGAAAATGATCAAGCTCACAGATTAACAGGTTCACTGTCTGCACAGATTTCCAGTGCTTTATGACACTGCACGCACGCTCAGTTGCTTCATTTGTGTCCGACTCTTTGTGACTCTATGGAGCCTGCCAGGCTCCTCTGTCTGTGGGATTCTCCAGGCAAGAATACTTCAGTGGGTCACCATGCCCTCCTCCAGGGGATCTTCCCCACCCAGGGATCAAACATATGTCTCTTAAGTCTATTGCATTGGCAGTCAGGTTCTTTACCATGAGCACCACCTGGAAAGACCTTTATGACATTATATGTTTATTATTATATCTTGCCATTATGCTTCATTGAATCATGAATTAGACACTAAAAAATATAATTCAACAAGCCAAGAAAGTCCATGCAAAAAGTATGAAAGCACAGAGGCCAAGGTGAAATGCATAATACTAGCCCAAAGGACTAGCCCCAGTGGCTTAGGAACAGCTGCTGAGAACACAGCTATTAGGAACTCAATGCAATTTCTGTGAAAATCAATTCATTTTATAGCTCACATTAGTAAAATTTATAGACTGAACAAAAGTGCCTTTCCCTTGAAAACTATGAAACTGCCTACAGGCCATTCAGTTGACCATATTTTGAATTTTACTGGCTTATGGAGCAAAAGCAAGGCGTTCTAGAATGCCTGAAGAGTCTGATTGACCAGCTTTTTGCATCATTTCTGTAAAGTAAATCATTTTTGATTGACATTTTTCAGCCTAAATTCGAGAATTTTTTTAATTGTCCAAGGAAAATAAAAATAAAAAAACCCTTTACAAATGTGACTCTGACATGCTCTAAGAATTTCATCCTTTATAGTACTGTATTTATTTGTATTGCATAGGTTTTATTTATTCACTATTATTTTTAAAGGAAAAGTTTGATGAGAAGGAAACACTAAATTTTGAGCTAGTAGACCAGGAATTAGTCAAGGAACTAGTTAAGAGAGAGTGGATTATACTGCTGTAAGAAACAGCCCCCAAAATCTCAACAGTACCGAACAACAAAGGTTTATTTCTCTGCTGGGCTACATATATACTACAGGTTATCAGGTGGCTTTGCTCCCATCTCATCCTTGTCCTCACTCTGAGAGGCAGGCCAGTGGGTCAACCACTGTTTGGACCATTACCATCCCATAGGAGAAATGAAGCAGACTCAGAGGGCTTCTTACTGAGGAATAAATGTCCCAGTCTAGATATGACAAGTATTTCTTCCATGCACACACCTTGGCCAGAAGTAATCAGATCCAACCTGACAATAAGGGCACCAGGAAATGTAATCTTACCTTTATCCAGAGTGGAAGGATGGGGATATTTGGAGAACTGCACAGAATCCCACCATGAGCAATTAGGTGGGGTTGGCTGCTCCTTCTAACAAGCATTTACAGGGCATTCCAGTTGCAAAGTACAGTTCAGATTGCCAAGAGAGTTCAACAAACACTTCAGGCTAAATGAAAGTGAAAGTGTTAGTCCTGTCTGACTCTGTGACCACGTAGACTGTAGACTGCCAAGCTCCTCTGCCCATGGAATTCTCCAGGCAAGAATACTGTAGTGGGTTGCCATTCCCTTCTCCAGGGGATCTTCCTGACCCAGGGATCAAAGCCAGATCCCTCACATTGCAGGCCAATTCTTTATGAGCCACCTCAGGCTAAATAGTATAGAACAAATAAGGAGAGATGCAAAAGTCATTTTAGAGTAACAAACATGTCATAAGAGTCAGAAAGGATAAGAAAGCATGAATCAAGAGGAATTCTGAAGTGGGTGAATATCCTTTTTTGATTTAAATGACCAGGGAAGTCTTCACAGAATTCACTGGATGGCAGCTTTAATACAGGAAAAATTTTAATATGACTGGATGGGACCAAGAGACAGAAAGAAGGGATTTCTGAGCAGGAAAAATATCATGGTCAAAGTATCACATTTTGACATACCCACTTTATAACAGTGTGTTGTCAGACTTACAGTGGCAAGGATATCTTTCTTTTTTAATATTTACCTATTTTTTATTTGGCTGCACTGGATCTTAGCTGTGGCATACAGGATCTAGACAAGGATATCTTAAACAGAGTTCAATTCCTCACCCTCCGTGGAGTTCCTGATATTTACCTTATGGTCATCTTACTTAGGTATTAGGTATACTTTATAGCATCTATTCTGAAGGCTGTTTTATTACTATGGTTGACTGTGGGCTATTCGGCACTTCTTTTCTTTCTTTTAGTCGCTGAATTGTGTCCAACTCTTTGCAACCCCATGGACTGTAGCCCGCCAGGCTCCTCTCTCTCCTCCCAACAAAGAATATTGGAGTGGGTAGCCATTCCCTTCTCTAAGGGATCTCCCCAACCCAGGGGTGGAACCCAGGTCTCCTGCATTATATATAGGCAGATTCTTTACTGTCTGAGCTACCAGGGAAGCCCTTGGGCACTTGGAGTGGTATTAATACTTCCTGAAAGCTATGTGTCTTTATTATGAGATGAACCACAAAGAATGTAACCTTGACTTTTGACAAGAGGGTAATAAAAATTTCACATCTACTTTATATCACCTGTTGTCCCTAATAAATTGCAGAACTTTCATCATAAATGCATTATGACTGGTTTCATATGCACTTAGCTTTTTTTCTGATCCCTAAATCTCTCTTTTTATAGAAATTCGGCTGGAAGTTGGTAGTTGACATAAACTCCCTAAACCTAAGTGTTGCTTAGGATAAAGGGAGTGTGAGGAGTTATAAGAGTAAACCAATAAAAACAAAATTAATAATGATATTATTATTATGACAACAGAAGTTACATCAAAATATCTGAGTCACAATGTCTTCCTTTCTGGGTCCACCAATAACTAGTGATATACTAGCATGGGGAAAGACTTCTTTCAGTTATGCAAAAGTAATGGAACGAGAAAGCAAATGAGAGAAACCCAAAAATGTGAAAATAAGACGACATGTGTGGTCATGTCTCAGTCTGCAGCAGGACAGCTGTGGGGCAGAGCCATTGTCTTAGGTCAAAGGAACATAGCTACCTAATGTTGAATGTAAGAAGCACCGAGCACTGATCACATCTGTGGTACCAGAACCAGGACAACAGCAAATCAATGAAGTTAAGGCAGGATTGATAAGGCGGCCAGGGGACTTGGTATTTGCAGGCACTGAGGAAACATGAGAAGCTGTGAAGATTCCAAGCTGGGGTTGGGCCAGGCAAGGATGGGACACTCCAGGCCATTGCTGAGGTTCCAACTTAAGACCAGAGAGATCACTTCACACTTAGAGCAGACCAAATTTCTCTAGGTGGTATGGTGGGTGGGAGTGCTACCCCGGATCATAGTTTCCTCTTCAGGCCAATCGGGAGGGGCTGCACGTAGAAGAAGGAGATCATGACCCTCACGCCAATTTCACCAGTTTGCTCCCTGAAAAATATTTACTGAATGGGAACTTAATTTAATAAGCATCTCCCCTACCCCAGGAAATTTATGAAGCTGGCAGACCTTCCCAATTAAACCTGTCTAATAGCACTGGTTCTCAAACTTTATTCTCTATTCCAATTACAAGAACTTTTAAACATCCTAAAATCAAAGCCACATTCCAGACCTACTAAATCATGATTTCTGGGTGGGGCATGGATATTGATGGGGTTCAAGGTAGGCTGTGATAAAATATGTCAAAGTGGCACATTAATTACTTTAAATTAAATTTTCTTAACAAACTGCCTGTGCAAGAAGGATGCTTTGACCCTCCCTTGTTCCCCTGAAAGTAGGAAATAAATCTTCCATGTGAAAGTACCCTTCCTTTCACAGAGAGATCTTTATCACCAGAAAAGGGAACTTAGGGCCCAGTATGTAAAGAAACTCTGCTTATATTCTTCACTAATTAGTACCCAAATATATTTCTTTGTCATGTCCATTCTCCAAAAATGAAGTTTCTTTGTCTAAAAGGTGTAAGAGCTGTCTGCTTCAGGGACTTCTCCGGGCCTCATAGTCTTATGGAGCCCCCATACGTACAGAATTACATTTGGTTTGCCCCCTGTTAAGCTCATATCAATTTAATTATTAGGCCAGAACCTAGAAAGGAAATGTAGAAGAAAGTTCCTCCTTTCCAATTATTGGCTTAGTTGGCAGGATCCTCAGTGGCTGGAAACTGCTTTCTCTCAGGACTGGAGCAGATAAAGAGATTCTGGGAACTCTGACAAAAAGCCAAAGAAGGTAGGAATCCATATCACATCAGCATCCTGAATCTCTGTTTGCAAGATCCAATGGAAGCAAAAGTAGTGAGAGTCCTTTTTCTAAATATCCATAGACAGACGAATGGGTAGAGAAGGCATAGTGCATATATAAATGGAATATTACTCAACCATGAAAAGGAACGTAATTGGGTCATTTGTAGTGACGTGGATGGACCTAGAGTCTGTCATAAAGAGTGAAGTAAATCAGAAAGAGAAAAGCAAATATATAGATTAGCAGAAATTAGTTGTGGAATTTGTTCCTTGGGGATAATAACTCTGGTAAAAATTTAGTAATGAGTACTCTTGACTTGTATTGATCCTTTTTTAAAAATTTTTCTAGAGATGGTCATGGTTTTTCTTTGTTCTGTTGTGTTTTTCATCAAAAGGAGGAAAACAAACAAGCAAATGTAGGGCAGAACGGTGGCATGTGCCCTTTAAGGCTCCTGTTCAGGCTTATCTCTGGTGAATTCAGGGGTCTCATCAGACCCACATCTGTTTAGATAAATTTTACTGTGGGTCTCCTAGGTAAACCTAGATGAGGTTTTTCCTTTTATTTTTGCTTATGTTATGAGAGCTTGTCTTAGTGACCAGCAACAGTATTTTCTCTGGCTTCTGCCATTTGGAAGGTGTACTTACTAGAGTGCATCTGGTGGCCAGTTGAGTAAATAGACTGGGATTCTGAGACAGGAGGTCACAAGCATCACTCTCTTTGGCTGTGCCAGCTCCCAGGGAAATTTGTCACAAAGGGTCACAATCCAGCAGGGCCTTTGTTGTTCCTCTGCTCATGTGTGCATGCTCAGTTGCTCAGTCGTATCTGACTCTTTGCAACCCTATGGACTGTAGCCCACCAGGCTCCTCTGTCCATGGAATTCTCCAGGCAAGAATACTGGAGTGGGTCGCCATTGCCTTCTCCAGGGGATCCTCCTGACCCAGGGATTGAACTCATATCTCCATTTTTGGACGGCAAGTGGAGTCTTTACCACTGCACCACCTGGGAAGGGCCCTGTTGCTTTTCTAGGGCTGAGAAATACCACTCCGTTACCACCTGCTTTGTGTCATACATCATCAGGTTTGTAACTAGAGGTTTCTTGAATACACCATTTTCACCACATCATCCTAACTTAACCACTTGTGCAATTAAAATCTTTGCTTTCTTAGGCCATCTTTGAGAATGAACTTGCTGAATCTTGTGAGGCCTACATTCTTTCACCTTTCCCAGAAAAGCCCTTAAACTCTCAGCTGCTTATTTTCTACTTCCCTTTCTCTACAAGATTTATAGAGGCACTCCAGCCTAATTTCTAGGGCCAGGGTCTACAGGTTACTCATGTTAAGACTCTAACCAGGAAATAAATTAAGCAACACCATGGGAAATAAGGCTATTTAGCTGGGCCCTATAATCAGTTTCAAGCCTTCCTTACACAATGTCCTTTGCAGATATATCCTAGACTGCCCATCCAAATAAGTAACATCCTCTAGACAGCAGAACATAAAAAGCATAGAAATATTTTGATCCCCATCTTAGCTGGAAATTTGTTCTCTGATATAAAAAATCAAATTCAAAATACTGTGATTGAGTGAGCAATCAACCTCTAAACATTATGATGAAAAAGCCTGCCCAGGTCCTTGAAGATAGCTTCAGTTCAGTTCAGTCGCTCAGTCGTGTCCGACTCTTTGCGACCCCATGAATCACAGCACGCCAGGCCTCTGTCCATCACCATCTCCCGGAGTTCACTCAAACTCACGTCCATCAAGTCAGTGATGCCATCCAGCCATCTCATCCTCTGTCATCCCCTTTTCTTCCTGCCCCTAATCCCTCCCAGCATCAGAGTCTTTTCCAATGAGTCAATTGTTCGCATGAGGTGGCCAAAGGATTGCAGTTTCAGCTTTAGCATCATTCCTTCCAAAGAACACCCAGGGCTGATCTCCTTTAGAATGGACTGGTTGGATCTCCAAGGGACTCTCAAGAGTCTTTTCCAACACCACAGTTCAAAAGCATCAATTCTTTGGCACTCAGCTTTCTTCACAGTCCAACTCTGGCCTCCATACATGACCACTGGAAAAACCATAGCCTTGACTAAACGGGCCTCTGTTGGCAAAGTAATGTCTCTGCTTTTGAATGTGTTATCTAGGTTGGTCATAACTTTCCTTCCAAGGAGTAAGCATCTTTTAATTTCATGGCTACAGTCACCATCTGTAGTGATTTTGGAGCCCAGAAAAATAAAGTCTGACACTGTTTCCACTGTTTCCCCATCTATTTCCCATGAAGTGATGGGACCAGATGCCATGATCTTTGTTTTCTGAACGTTGAGCTTTAAGCCAACTTTTTCACTCTCCACTTTCACTTTCATCAAGAAGCTTTTTAGTTCCTCTTTACTTTCTGCCATAAGGGTGGTGTCATCTGCATATCTGAGGTTATTGATATTTCTCCCGGCAATCTTGATTCCAGCTTGTGTTTCTTCCAGCCCAGCGTTTCTCATGATGTACTCTGCATATAAGTTAAATAAGTAGAAGAAGAGATGTGAAGAGATATCCCACATCCAGGGTAAGAGAAACCCAAGTAAGATGGTAGGTGTTGCAAGAGGGCATCAGAAGGCAGACACACCAAAACCATACTCACAGAAAACTAGTCAATCTAATCACACTAGAACCAGAGCCTTGTCTAACTCAATGAAGCTAAGCCACCCAAGACAGGCAGGTCATGGTGGAGAGGTCTGACAGAATGTGGTCCATTGGAGAAGGGAATAGCAAACCACTTCAGTATTCTTGCCTTGAGAACCCCATGAACAGTATGAAAAGGCAAAATGATAGGATACTGAAAGAGGTATTCCCCAGGTCAGTAGGTGACCAATATGCTACTGGAGATCAGTGGAGAAATAACTCCAGAAAGAATGAAGGGATGGAGCCAAAGCAAAAACAATACCCAGTTGTGGGTGTGACTGGTGATAGAAGCAAGGACCGATGCTGTAAAGAGGAATATTGCATAGGAACCTGGAATGTTAGGTCCATGAATCAAGGCAAATTGGAAGTGGTCAAACAGGAGATGGCAAGAGTGAACATGGACATTCTAGGAATCAGCGAACTAAAATGGACTGGAACAGGTGAATCGAACTCAGATGACCATTATATCTACTATGGTGGGCAGGAATCCCTTAGAAGAAATGGAGTAGCCATCATGGTCAACAAAAGAGTCCAAAATGCAGTACTTGGATGCAATCTCAAAAACGACAGAATGATCTCTGTTCATTTCCAAGGCAAACCATTCAATATCACAGTAATCCAAGTCTATGCCCCAACCACTAATGCTGAAGAAGCTGAAGTTGAACGGTTCTATGAAGACCTACGAGACCTTTTAGAACTAACATCCAAAAAAGATGTCCTTTTCATTATAGGGGACTGGAATGCAAAAGTAGGAAGTCAGGAAACACCTGGAGTAACAGGCAAATTTGGCCTTGGAATACGGAATGAAGCAGGGCAAAGACGAATAGAGTTTTGCCTAGAGAACACAGCTGGGGGAGGAGCCAAGATGGCGGAGGAGTAGGACGGGGAGAACACTTTCTCCCCCACAAATTCATCAAAAGAGCATTTAAACGTCGAGTAAATTCCACAAAACAACTTCTGAATGCCGGCAGAGGACATCAGGCACCCAGAAAAGCAACCCAACTCTTCGAAAGGAGGTAGGAAAAAATATTAAAAACAAAAAAAAAGAGACAAAAGAGGGAGGGACGGAGTTCCGTCCCGGGAAGGGAATCTTAAAAAGAGAGAAGTTTCCAAACATCAGGAAACCTTCTCACTGCCGAATCTGTGCCGAGCTTTGGAAGCACAGAGGGCAACATAACAGGGAGAAAAAATAAATAAACAATTAAAACTCGCAGATTGCGAGCCCTACGGTAACTCCCCCAGCAGAGAAGCAGCACAGACGCCTGCATCCGCCATTAGCAAACCGGGGCTGGGCAGGGAGGCGCGGCGTGGGCTGCATTGCTGAGAGTAAGAATCTGGCCTGAATACCCTGAGCGCTATCTGAGCGAAATAATTTGGGCTAGCA
>NW_011472876.1:26616-26983 GCF_000754665.1 Bison bison bison
TTTCACGTACCTTTGTTTGTTTTTGTTTGTTTCGTTTTTTCTCTCTTTTCTTCTTCCTTTTTCTTTTCTTTTTAACATTCGTATTTTTGAAATTCCAAACTCTACTCTAGATTTTTAATTTTTGCTTTCTGGTATTAGTTATCAATTTTGTACCTGTACTTTCTTTATAATTTTCGCGACCTTGTTTGTTTTTGTTTGTTCGTTCTTTCTCTCTTTCTTTTCCTTCTTCTTTTCTTTAACATCGTATTTTTGAAATTCCAAACACTACTCTAGATTTTTAATTTTTGCTTTTATGTATTTGTTACCAATTTTGTACCTTTAAGGACCCAATCTTCAGGACCCATTTTTCACTAGGGAGTGAGATTAC
>NW_011472876.1:27083-28219 GCF_000754665.1 Bison bison bison
GTATAACCCCGTGAACATCTCTGAGTGGTCCAGTTGTGGAGTGCACATAAGGAAGTGACTACTGGCTAGCCCACTCTCTCCACTATTGATTCACCTCATCTCATTTGGGTCACCTCTAACTCCCTCCTCCCTCTTCTCTTCTCCATGTAACCCTGTGAACCTCTCTGAGTGACCCTCACGGTAGAGAAACTTATCATCTTTAATGTAGATGTTTTATCAATGGTGCTGTATAGAAGGAGAAGTTTTGAAACTACTGTAAAAATAAGACCTATAACCGGAAGCAGGAGACTTAAGTCCAAACCCTGACTCCAGGGAACTCCTGACTCCAAGGAACATTAATTGACAGGAGCTCATCAAAATGCCTCCATACCGACACTGAAACCAAGCACCACACAAGGGCCAATAAGTTCCAGGGCAAGACATTCCAAGCAAATTCTCCAGCAACAAAGGAACACAGCCCTGAGCTTCAAGATACAGGCTGCCCAAAGTCACCCCAAAACTATAGACATCTCATAACTCATTACTGGACATTTCATTGCACTCCAGAGAGAAGAAATACAGCTCCACCCACCAGAACACCGACACAAGCTTCCCTAACCAGGAAACCTTGACAAGCCACCTGTACAAACCCACACACAGTGAGGAAACGCCACAATAAAGAGAACTCCACAAACTGCCAGAATACAGAAAGGACACCCCAAACTCAGCAATTTAAACAAGATGAAGAGACACAGGAATACTCAGCAGATAAAGGAACAGGATAAATGCCCACCAAACCAAACAAAAGAGGAAGAGATAGGGAATCTACCTGATAAAGAATTCCGAATAATGATAGTGAATTTGATCCAAAATCTTGAAACTAAAATGGAATCACAGATAAATAGCCTGGAGACAAGGATTGAGAAGATGCAAGAAAGGTTTAACAAGGACCTAGAAGAAATAAAAAAGAGTCAATATATAATGAATAATGCAATAAGTGAAATTAAAAACACTCTGGAGGCAACAAATAGTAGAATAACAGAGGCAGAAGACAGGATTAGTGAATTAGAAGATAGAATGGTAGAAATAAGTGAATCAGAGAGGATAAAAGAAAAACGAATTAAAAGAAATGAGGACAATCTCAGAGACCTCCAGGA
>NW_011472877.1:0-10019 GCF_000754665.1 Bison bison bison
CTGGAAAGTAGGGGGCAGGGGCGGGGAAGCAACGAACTCAGCTCAGAAAAACTGAAGAGTCTTGAGGTGCTTCATCGGGTGCATTTGAAATAGGGAGACAAAAAAATGGTTTAGGTTGAAAATGACAAAAATACTTTGGCAATAAAAAGTGTCCATAAAAGGAAATAGCACAACATTGCTTAATTTCACCATTTTAATCTTTTATTTTCTGATTTCTCTTCTGATTATTATTCAGAACTCTAGACATTTTCTCCATGAAAGAGTGTCATTACTGAGTCTTAGGATTAACTGAGAAAACACCAATTTTAGAGTCAGGAAACCAGGGCTGTGGCTCCAGAGATGCCCCTTGCCTCTGGACCCCTGGGAAATAAGTAGCCTCTCTTTTCTGGACCTTAGTTTTCTCATCTGGAAAATGCAATGATCACTTAGGTCCCTCCAACTCTGAGATGCTATAGCATCTGAGCCCATGGCTCCCACCTGCTGACACTAGGCTCTGAAGAATGGTTTCTTAGCAAAAAGATACTTCCTGCACTAAGTAAAAGCCAAATTATCTGCCTCTGGGGAAAATATGTTTGTCCCTCGTGCTTAATAAAAGGAAGTCAGTTACTCAGAATGTAGGCTTATCTTCCTGCTTCATGTTACACGAGTATAGTAATCTAACATCCTTGAAGTTTCTGGGCAAAGCACTCAAGTGAGAGAAATTACACCAAGATAGGAAACAGTCAGATGGGTCCCTTTGGGCATCACCTGGTTCTAAGTTTCTAGTACTCTCCTGGCCCCCTTTCCAGGCACAGGGCAGCTTGGCTCAGCACCATTCTTCCTGAGACCCATTTCCTCTGCTCCCACGATTTCCAGTTCCTAGGCAGAATCAGGTACAAAATGAACAAAATGTGGACCCAGAATGCCAGGGGCTTTCAGCTGGATCAAACAGATCCACACTGTAACAGTTCATCACTATTCACTGCAATGAGGAGGAGGGGTCTTAAAGGAAGGAATGGCTGTTCCTGTTCCTATGGTGTGGGGGTGGGAGCAGGGGGAGAGGTTGGTAAAACTTTGCTGTGAGGTCAGTTTTTGATTTATGGTCTAAGGGATGAGTCAGTATTTATGAGGCAGACACACACACAGTGTTGAAGCCAGTCCTGGGAAAAGGAAGATCATAGGCAAAGATAGAAAGGTGTAGATTGCAATGTGAATTTGGGAAGTCATGTGTCCTTTGGCTAAAGAAAAAGGAAACACTGTAGGATATGTAGACTCAGGTTTGGATATTTGAATTTGTCTTGTAAGCAAAGAGAAGAAACTGAAGGACTTTAAATGAGAAAATAACACTGTCAAGTTTGTAATCTGGAAATAACTCAGTAGCTATATATAGACTGGATTCAGGAAGCGAAGGTAAAAGACTGTTATAAACCCACCATATATAAAACAGCTAGCTATTGGGAAGCTGCTGTATAGCACAGGAAGCTCAGCTTCAGGAAGGAGAAGAGATGTGCTGACTTGACCATCACATGAGGGAACCACACTGGTAGGAAGCAGTCTGCTTAGGAGGCAGCAGTTGTGAATCTGGTTCTGAGATTGGGGATGGTCCATTTGTGTTATTCTCATTGGTTACCCATTGAAAGAAGGTATTCATAGTAACAATCATTCATCATAGGAAGAAATCCCTGTAGCCTGGAACCCAGTTCTGTCTATCCCCCTACAAAACCTCTTTAAAGTAGATTGTACAGGGACAGCCCTGGTGGTCCAGTGGTTAAGATTCTGAGCTCCCAATGCTGGGGCACAGGCACAATCTCTGGTCAGGGAATTAGATCCCACATGCCACAGCTAAGAGTTCACGTGTCGCAACTAAAGATTGTGCATGCAACAGCTAAGAGCCGGCACAAATTAAAAAACAAACAAACAAAAAAATAGAATCAGTATAAAGCAAGCAGTTAAATACAATAAATTAAGAAAAATAGCACAGGAATATTTCACCTGGACAAAGAGGAGTCATCATCAAACAGAAACCATTCAGAATCTCTCCAAAGATGGTAAAAGAAAAAGGAGGTGGTGGGGACCTTGTAAGAGGGGCAGGGAGAAGAGACAGGAAAGTGTGCAGGGAGCTTGGAGAGAATCACATGCCACTCGTGGGCTCAGACGTAGACACACCTGGAGGCCACAATTGTTTAAATTCACTTCTGGTTACTTTGATTTCTTTGAAAACCTGGCATAACCTCTCTCAGCTGAGAGTGGGCATGGGGAGATGACAGGAGCTTTGGAGGAGAAGGTGCCACGTGAAGCAGTCGTGGGGAGTGAAGGCAAGCAGAGGGGAAGGAGACGTCCAAGCAGGACCAGTGGGAGACAGGACCCGCTGTGCATGAGGCGTCCTGAAAACAAGCTGAAACCTGGGGCATTTGAACGGGCTTAGCAGCATCAGGTCAAGGACTCTAGGTTCTTCAATTACAAAGGATTGAGCCAGAAAGACAGGAGGTGGAAGTCGAGAATGGTTGCTTAAAACTGAGATTACAGAGGGTTCACAGGTCCTGGCTGAGAGGGTTTTGTTTGTGTGTTTTCCCTTCTTGACACCAACTGTGTGTCCAGGGCTTCAGCTCAGTTCTGACACTAACCACCCCAGAAGGAGGGGCAGCCTCACAGGTAGGATCCCAGTTCTACAAGACTGTCCCCAACCCTTGGGTCCCCATCCTCCACACACTTCTGCCCAACTTGGCTACAAACTAAGGAATCCCAGTACCTCCCCCTTCAAGTTGTATGATTTGCTAGACTGACTCACAGAACTCCAGAAAACGCCAGAGGAAGGGCCAGGCCACGGCCCCCTCCCCAGGCTCCTTTGTTTTAGAAACCTTGGTTGATTTCTGTAACTGACCATTTGGGTCACTTGTTTGTTGGTTTCTCTTCCTACACTTTAAATTCTCCCTCATATGTTTTAAATTCACCAATAGAGCATCATTGAATGGAGAAGGCACTGGCAACCCACTGTAGTATTCTTGCCTGGAAAATCCCAGGGATGGGGGAGCCTTCTCTGGGGGTCGCACAGAGTCAGACATTATTGATGCGACTTAGCAGCAGCAGCAGCAGCATCCTTGAAAACTCAGACCTCCAACCCTATACCTGAACAAAAGCAAAAGCCTAGGCCCCCCATGCATTCTCTCCCTACCTGACACCATGGTAGGGAGAGTGTGCTGTTAAGTTTTAGGTCTCCTAAGCAAAAAGCCTCTATTTTTTTTTCTTTTCTTCAAAGCTTTCTGAGTGCATCAGACCCACAGGGGGCAGTCTGACCACAACACTGGTGATTCACAGGCTGAGAATAGCAGAAAATAGTGCAGGACACCCTGGGCTCCCTTTGCCACCCCAGTGATGCCTCCAGCTCCCTGTTGCAGAGGCCACATACATAATCTGAACCCAGTAAATGACCAAGCCCTCCTTGGTTCTCAGTGTTGGCTCCACAGTCACTGAGGCAACAGACTTTATGGAGTACCTGTCAGGAGCCAAACACAGACAAGTTCGTGGTCCCTTCCCCCTCCCAGAGCTCACTGTTGTTGTTCTTGTTATTGTTCAGTTGCTTTCCCAGTCATGTCTAACTGTGTGACCCCACGGATTGCAGCACTCCAGGTTGCTCTGTCCTTCACTATCTCCTGGGGTTTGCTCAAATTCGTGTCCATGAGACTGTGATGCCATCCAACCATCTCATCCTCTGCCACCTCCTTCTCGTGCCCTCAATCTATCCAAGAATCACGGTCTTTTCCAATGAGTTGGCTCTTTGCATCAAGTGGCCAAAGCATCGGGGCTTCAGTATTAGGCTTCCAATGAATATTCTGGGTTGATTTCCCTTAGGATTGACTGGTTGGATCTCCTTGTAGTCCAAGGGACTAACACCCACCATTCAGTGAAGATGAGAGTAAATGTTTTTTAAAGGTAAACTACAATGAAAAGCCATGTGAGTTGAGAACTACTGGCATTAAACTATGTGAGCTTATCAGAACTACTGGAATAAAAAGCCAGAGGTCCTTGCACTGCTTAGAATGTGTCCTGACCCCACCAGCCAGATTCCACAGAGTTCTGCAGGCAGGATGAGGAGGAGAGGGTCGGAGAGGAGGAGGGGAGGGGGTCAAGGTCACTTGGGGCTGGATGGGGCCATCCCATAGTTTGACAGGGATGCGGGTTCCAGCTGGACACTCAGGATCCGTGTTGCTCAATCTATGCAAGCTCTGCTTCAGTTGAAGATTGGCAAAGACAAAATGCAGGGTTTGTAATAGAAAGAGCCCATTAGGTCTCATTTTAGATGGATAAATGGGGCGGACAGGAGGGACGGAGGACCACTCCCATGTGTCCCCTCACCTCTAAGGGACCACAAATGCTGTCCTTCTCAAAGATTCTAATGTCTGGAAACCCACACTGTAATGAAAAGGGGAGACAAGACAGAGAAGAGGGAACCTGAGAACCTCCCTGTGGTGCCTCATCTCACGTACGGATGCGGCTGGGCCTTGCTGCCCGGATATTTGGCCAAACATCATTCTGGGTGTTCCTGTGAGGATGTTTGGAAATGAGACCTACATTTGAATCAGTGGACTTTGGTAAAGCAGGTTATTATTACCGCTGCATGACATGCTTGGGCCTCATCCGATCAGTTGAAGGCCTGAACAAAGACTGACTTCCCCCAAAGGGAAGGAATTCTGCCAGCAGCCAGCCTTCAGATTTTAACTCCAGCATCAGCTCCTCCCTGAGTCCTGCTGGCCTACCTCACTGGCACTGGATCTGTTTGTTTGTTTGGGGACTTACTTTCATAATGGTGTGAGATGATTCCTTAAAGAAATGGGTTATTTCTGTGGAGAACCCTGACTGACTCACAACCAGATCTGGACAAGTGAAGAGGAAAAAGATGGGAGGCACCCCCTGAAAGCCCCACAGGGATGGGCTGTGGGTGTCTACACTCTGAAGTAACTTTTCCTGGGTTGCAGAACCTTTTGAGAACACCCCGCCGCCCCCCCTTCCCCCCCCACACACACAGACACAAGAAAGTCTTGAAAAATTTCAAAGTTTCTTCACCAAAACTTGGCCACAGACTGCAGCTGAGGTTGCATTAGCATGATGTGGACCACTTGTTTTTGCAACCCTGCAATAACTGACACACAGAGACACAGCTGGTGAGAGAAATGAACAGAAGCTAAGAAACACAGAGCAAGAAGGGCGGCCCCAAATGCCAGGGCCAGGAAGCTGGGAGTGGGGGTTGAGGGTGGGCAGAGACCGGGGAGTCCGGGGAGGCTCAGGAGGCAGCCACTCCTGGGGAGCGCAGGGCTCAGGGAAGAGCTTCTGCAGAGACCCTGGGTGATGATGGCAAGTTTCTGGGAAGCCCTGCTGACCAGCAGCCACGTGGTTTCCATTGCTTCCTTCGTCCCATGGTCCATCAGAAGAGACCTCCACCCCCAAGCCCCTCTGAGCAGAGTGGACAGAGCTCCCGTTTCTAAGGTCTTACCTCCCGCCTGAAGATACTGGGTAAAGTAAATGAGGTGGTACAGGTAGCTCACTGGAACCACTGTCTACACAAGCTTGGATCTGGGTTACCTGTCCCTTAGCAGTCTCCCCTCCACAAGATGAGACAGGCTGAAGATATAGAAAGAGGGTGAGAAAGAGGAGGGGAGGGAAAGGGAGGGAAGCAAAAGGAGCCAGAGCGACAGAAACCTGCTCATAGAACCTGCATCACTGCCCCTGAAAAGTGCAGGAAAATAACAGGAAAGCTCAAAGGGACTGGGATCTTCAGCAGGAACTAAAGCAATGGGTATCATTCCGGAACATGCAGCTTCAGGAGAGAACAGGAATCTTGACAAGGTGAGGGGAGTTGTTTACCTGAGTATATTCAAGGTTACAATATTATCTCAGGAAGAAAGGGCACACTGTCAAAGACAGGAGCTTGGACCCCACAATTCAGCATTTAAAAAAATAAAATGGAGTGTGATGGGACTGTATACTGCACTCCTACAGTACACAACTAAGGAACCAGGGAAAACCTGTGAAACTACTGATTCAGACTCTGGCACAAGCAGTACAGGACCCTAATTGAGGAGAAAAGAAAACAAGTGAGGTGAGGGACTTCCCTGGTGGTCTGGTGGCTGGGATTCTGTGCTCCCAATGCAGGAGGCCTGGGTGCACCCCTGGTCAGGGAACTAGATCCCACATGCCACAACTAAGATCCTGCCTGCCATGATTAAGGTCCAAGGCAGCCAAATTAATGAATTAGCTAATTAAATGTTATGTGCTTAACCATTTGTAAAAAAAGAAAAGAAGTGAAATGAGACTTATGACATCTCCAGCCTCTACAGATTTCCAGGCCTAAAGCTCTGGCTACAAGAACCCAAACAGACCAACAATTCTTCTGAGTTGAAGAGAGTGGGGTCAAAGTTCAGAGGGTGCAGGCATCTTCACTTCTGGACAGAAAACCAGCAATGGGCGTCAGGATCAGGGGTGTGTGCCTGTGTGCTAAGTCACTGCATTGTGCCCGACTCTGCTACCGTGTGGACTGTGGAGGCGCTGACCCTTTTTGGACTGTAGCTTGCTCTGAAAAATGAAGTCTATGATACTAGATGGAATTTTGGTTCAGCTTGATGGGATTAAGTGTGATGATAAGATTCTAGACACTATCTTAAGGAGACAGATTGTCATTTCAGTTAAAAACAAAAACAAAAAAAAAAAAAACCAAGAATCAGATATAAACTAACTATAAAAAACCCACTTGAGACATCAAATTTAAAGGCAAGTGGATTTAAAATGAAAGGATGGAAACAGATCTGCTGTTGTCATTGTTTAGACCCTCAGCCATGTCCCACACTCTTGAGACCCCCATGGAATCATCCAGTCAAGATTACTACAGTGTGTTGCCATGCCCTCCTCGGGGAATGTCCCCCGACCCAGGGATCAAAACCATGTCTCTGCATCTCCTGCATCTCAAGCAGATTCTTTGCTGTTGAGCTGACAGATATGTTACGGAAACATTAATTTAAAGAAAACATGGTAGGCTGTATTGGTTAATTGACAGGCTTCCTGGTGGCTCAGATGGTAAAGAATCTACCTCCAGTGCGGGAGACCTGGTTTGATCCCTGGTTTGGGAAGATGCCCTGGAGGAGGCATCAATACAACCCACTCCAGTATTCTTGCCTGGAGAATCCCCATGGACAGAGGAGCCAGGAAGGCTACAGTCTATGGGGTCACAAAGGGTCAGACATGCCTGAGTGACAAAGCACAGCACAATCAAGTAACTTTTAGGACAAGGACCAGATATAGAGAGGGGTATTTAACCTAATGAAAAAATGTTTAATTCATCAAGAATACATATGAATACTGAATTGGAATGTACTTAGCAAAGGAATTTTAAAATTCTTAGAGAAAACTTACAGGAATCATCGGAGAGACAGACAAATTAGCAGTTACAATTGGAATTTCCCTGACAATCCCATGGTTAAGATTCCAAGTTTTCAATGCAGGGGGCACAGGTTCCATCCCTGGTTGAGCAAGTAAGATCTCTTATACCCTACACAAAACTCAATGCAAGATAGATTAAAGGTTTACAAAACCCACAAAACTCCTAAAAGAAAGCACAGGAGAAAAGTTCTTTGGCATGGGTCTCCACAAGGATGGTTTTGAGCTTGACACCAAAAGCACAAGCCACAAAAACAAAGCCAAATGGTAGGATCCATCAAACTGAAAAGCTTCTGCACAGCAAAGAAAACAATGAACAAACTGAAAAGATGATGCTCTTTTAACGCTCCAGTGATCTCTGAGGCTGGAGGAGATGGCAGCAGTGTTGTGGGAAAGAGAGTAGGTTGAGAGAGGATGGTCGCATCCCAGGTCACGTCCGAGTCCCTGGGATGGCCGCCGAATGTGGGGACTTGGCTTCGCACAGGCAGGGACTCAAGAGCGAGTATCGGTGAAGGAAGGTCAATCCAGGGAGGAAACATGCTACACGGAGAGTGTGGGCCATCTTGGAAGGCAAGCCCAGCATCAGGGTATGGGGCTGTAGGTGTTTATAGGGGTGGGTCATTTCATAGGCTGATGAGTGGGAGGAGTATCCCAGCTATTTTGTGGAAAGGGTGGGGATTTCCAGGAATTGGGTCAGCACCTCCATTTTGACGTTTATGGTCAGCCTTGGAATTGTCACAGCGCCTGTGGGTGTGTCACCAGCTGCCGTGTTACAAAGGGATTTAAAAAAGTATATTTACTTCAGGTCTTAGTTGCGGTATGCAGGATATTCATCTCAGCACACTGGCTTAGTTGCCTGGCGGCATTTGGAGAAGGAAATGGCAACCCACTACAGTATTCTTGCCTGGAAAATTCCATGGACAGAGGAGCATGGTGGTTCAAGGTCCATGGGGTCGCCAAGAGTCAGACACAACTCAGCGACTTCACATTCTTTCTTTCATGTGGGATCCTAGTGCTCAAGCCAAAGACTGAATCCACATCCCCTGTGCTGCAAGGCAGATTCTTAACCACTGGACCACCAGGGAAGTCCCTGTCATTCTTTTAAAGGTTGTGCCCCGCCCAATCCCAGTCTCATTAGCACCAGATAGCTGGCATTTGACAGCACTATTCAAGCTTTCGCGTTATAGGAGACTGTTCTGGTAAAGCTCTCAGGACACTGTGATGACTGCAGGAGGCAGGCAGGAACATTGGAAGAGAGGTCGATTTTGCTCCAAGTTACATCACTGCCACTTAGTAGACTCTGGCCTTGGACACAACTTTTTGTTAGATTTGCAGCCAATTTTAATCGACTGTTTAAGTCAGTTTTGCCTGTGGCCTCAGACATGGCTTTCTAGTCCGCAGGACCATCTTGTATAAACCTTGGGGCATACCTACCTGGCAGGTTTGTTTAGGGGAATTCAAAGAGATAATTTGAATAAAAGTGCCCAGCTACTGAGTAAGGCTCATTGCAAAATATAATTGTGGGACAAAGTCAAAGAAGAAACTAGTAAAAGTGTCAGCAGTGGAGCACAGCATTAGACCCAGCCCTGGTCCCCTTCTGAGGGCAGGTCCCCATGTGACTGTCAGAATCCATGGCACCCACCCTTTCCATAGGATAAGGGAACTTGGGACAACGGCCTCTGCCCATTAACACCCAGGGCTCCGTGCTGAGAACACCTGTTTGTAGAGTAGTAGATGTAAAGGGCTTTGCTCTTCAAAACGTTATCTGTAGGACTGGGCCACCCCTTCTTACCTGAGGAACTGAGGCGCTTTGCTGGAAAGAGCCTGCCTTAATTTCCTACTCACAGGTTAAGGTTTTGGGACAGAGCATTTATCTTCCCTTTAAAGAATGAAACCATGAGTTACCTCTCAGCCCAGGCATGAAGCAACCACGATCAACATGGCCTTGTTTGGCTTTGAACCTGGGAAAATTAACAATTCATGTAGACTTGACCTAAAATTAACCCTTCCCTCTATCCTATATGAACTCATCTCTGGTTTCTGGTGAGCCACCCCATGCTTTCTTGGGTGTGTGACCTCCTTGCTGAGGCAACAGGACCCTTCCCTGATGGACAGAGATGGCCCTGGGTGCTATCTCCAGGATTAACATAGCTGCAATGGAGTCATCTTTAGACCTTGCCAAGGAAAAATAAGCCATTGCAACTGTGCAATTCCTGACAAGGGCCGTTTTCCAACTGGTGAGGAACCATGGCAAGAAACTCCCTTGAAACTCACCATGGCACCCTGACCCCTTTTGGAAACACTCTTCTATGAAAAGTTATGCCTGGTCTTGCACATAAAACTGCATCATCAGCTTCCTTAAAAGCAAAAAAAAAAAAAAAAATCTGCTGTGCTGCAAACCATAGATCACTAAAACAAACCAATTTTTGTTTTGTTTATTTATTTAGGCTGTACTAGTTTGTAGAAAATCCTGAAAGAGATGGGAAAACCCAACTACATGACCTGCCTCTTGAGAAACCTATATGTAGATAAGGAAGTAACAGTTAGAACTGGACATGGAACAACAGACTGGTTCCAAATAGGAAAAGGAGTACGTCAAGGCTGTATATTGTCAC
>NW_011472877.1:10177-11848 GCF_000754665.1 Bison bison bison
TTTTTTTGGTCTCCCAAATCACTGCAGATGGTGGCTGCAGCCATGAAATTAAAGACGCTTACTCCTTGGAAGGAAAGTTATGACCAACCTAGATAGCATATTCAAAAGCAGAGACATTACTTTGCCAACAAAGGTCCGTCTAGTCAAGGCTATGGTTTTCCAGTGGTCATGTATGGATGTGAGAGTTGGACTGTGAAGAAGGCTGAGTGCCGAAGAATTGGTGCTTTTGGACTGTGGTGTTGGAGAAGACTCTTGAGAGTCCCTTGGACTGTAAGGAGATCCACCAGTCCATCCCAAAGGAGATCAGTCCTGTGTTTTCATTGGAAGGACTGATGCTGAAGCTGAAGCTCAAATACTTTGGCCACCTCATGCGAAGAGCTGACTCATTGGAATAGACCTTGATGATGGGAGGGATTGGGGGCAGGAGGAGAAGGGGATGACAGAGGATGAGATGGTGAATGGCATCACCGACTAGATGGACATGACTTTGAGTGAACTCTGGGAGTTAGTGATGGACAAGGAGGGGTGGCATGCTGAGATTCATGGGTTCACAAAAAGTCAGACAGAACTGAGTGCTTGAACTGAAGTGAACTGATATTCCTCTTTAACTAAAACAATGAAACTTTTAATGCCTTATCCCAAATATATTCCTCATAGCAATATTTATGGGGTAGGCCATTTTACAAGATGCAATGAAGAAATGAAGTAATTTGTTCAAAGGAGTGCAGATTGAATGTAGGGAGCACTTTAACTCAAGCCCAAGTGGGTTTGACTCCAAAGACCTTGTTTTATTAAATACTCAACAATCCATGAAAATTAATGTACTTACTGAATTACATAAAATCAACCAATCCTTTAGCTCAAGTGTGATCTGTGCATCATTCGGGACATACTTATCCTACAAGGTTATGTGTTGCTCACCTGCAATCCAAGCTAAACTGTGTGTCCTGCATTTTCCCTGCAGCCCTCCTCAGTTTACAGCATGCTCCAGGCTGTGCTGTGGTGACAGCACCTCCAGATTAGCATCTTCGAAGAGCCAAAGGTAATTCTTGCTCAAATGATGCCAACCCAGGAAGTCCCACATGCTCTGATCAGACCCCCTACCCCTGAGGAGCAGCCACCACCGTGGGTGCTGCTGGTCCTGTGTCTGAGCAAAGTGCTCTCAGGACTCTCGTGCTGGCGATTAAGGGCCCCCACCCTGAAGGGATATGTCAGTTCCTCTCAGAATTCATTAACCAAGCAAGTCCAGTTGTTTAGTCACTGGGTTGTGGTCGACTCTTTGTGACCCCATGGACTGTCTCCCACCAGGCTCCTCTGTCCATGGGATACTCCAGGCAAGGATACCAGAGTGTGTTGCCATTCCCTTCTCCAAGGAATCTTTCTGATGCAGGGACCGAACCTGCATCTCCTTGTCTCCTCAATTGGTGGGCCGATTCTTTACCAGCTTAGCCATCAGGGAAGCCTGAGGGAAGCCCCATTCTGCTTCTGCTGCTAAGTCGCTTCAGTCGTGTCCTACTCTGTGCGACCCCATAGACGGAAGCCCACCAGGACCCCCTGTCCCTGGGATTCTCCAGGCAAGAGCACTGGAGTGGGTTGCCATTTCTTCTCCAATGCATGAAAGTGAAAAGTGAAAGTGAATTCGCTCAGTCATGTCCGACTCTTAGCGACCCC
>NW_011472878.1:0-695 GCF_000754665.1 Bison bison bison
CCATTCTGAAGGAGATCAGTCCTGGGTATTCTTTGGAAGGAATGATGCTAAAGCTGAAACTCCAGTACTTTGGCCACCTCATGTGAGGAGTTGACTCAGTGGAAAATATTCTGATTCTGGGAAGGATTGGGGGCAGGAGGAAAAGGGGATGACAGAGGATGAGATGGCTGGATGTCATCACCGACTTGATGGATGTGAGTTTGAGTGAACTCCGGGCGTTGGTGATGGACAGGGAGGCCTGGCGTGCTGCGATTCATGGAGGCGCAAAGCATCATACATGACTGAGTGACTAAACTCAACTGAAACTTATCTAGAAAAATACAGATTTTTTTTTAAGAATGAAAGAAAATTTAGATGTTTTAATCATATTTGTTCTTTTAAATGATGAGGAAGTACATATTATCTGCACTTTCTAATTCCTTTGACAAACTGTCTTCTTACATTAACCACAATTACTGCTTAATAGTTTACATTTTTAAAATTAGCATCCCTTTAAAAAGAAGTTCCCAATTTTACAGTAAATATTATGAATGTTTCTGGTTTTTAATTTAAAGATACTTTCAAATATAAGAAACCTTTAGAAATCTGTTAGTAACTCTATGTTATATTCCAAAAACAGAAAAGAAATGGGGAACACATGTATACCTGTGGCGGATTCATTTTGATATTTGGCAAAACCAATACAATAGTGTAAA
>NW_011472879.1:0-668 GCF_000754665.1 Bison bison bison
AATTCATTGAGGGAAATAGTTTCCTGCAATAATATGTGATTTATCCACTAACATCTCTGTGCTATATAGAGGAAAGTATTCATGCGGTTGTCATTAGTTTAAAAGCTGCTACAGTTTTGTCAGTATAATTTTAAGCCATTTAAGATTGTGAGTTGGAAAAACATATTTGAATAGGTATATAATTGTTTCCAAAGTAACAGCCTCTGCATTTTTTTCTTATTTGATTTTTTTAAAAAAATTTTTGGAGTATAGTTGATTTGCAACGTTGTATTAGTTTCAGGTACACAGCAAAGTGAATAAGCTGCACACACGCGCACACACACACACATACACACACACACACGTATCCCTATGTTTTAGATTATTTTCCATAAAGGCCATGCATGACAGAGTACTGGGTAGAGTTCTCTACTGCTATATAGTAGGTCCTTATTAGTTATCTATTTTGTATATACTAGTGTGTATATCAGAGAAGGCAATGGCACCCCACTCCAGTACTCTTGCCTGGAAAATCCCATGGATGGAGGAGCCTGGTAGGCTGCAGCCCATGGGGTCGCTAAGAGTCGGACACGACTGAGCAACTTCAGTTTCACTTTTCACTTTCATGAATTGGAGAAGGAAATGGCAACCCACTCCGGTGTTCTTGCCTGGAGAATCCCAGGGACGGG
>NW_011472880.1:0-543 GCF_000754665.1 Bison bison bison
CTCAAATTACCACACAATTGCACTCATCTCACACGCTAGTAAGTAATGCTCAAAATTACTCCAAGCCAGGCTTCAGCAATATGTGAACCGTGAACTTCCAGATGTTCAAGCTGGTTTTAGAAAAGGCAGAGGAACCAGAGATCAAATTGCCAACATCTGCTGGATCAAGGAAAAAGCAAGAGAGTTCCAGAAAAACATCTATTTCTGCTTTATTGACTATGCCAAAGCCTTTGACTATGTGGATCACAATAAATTGTGGAAAATTCTGAAAGAGATGGGAATACCAGACCACCTGACCTGCCTCTTGAGAAACCTGTATGCAGGTCAGGAAACAACAGTTAGAACTGAACATGAAAAAACAGACTGGTTCCAAATAGGAAAACGAGAATGTAAAGGCTGTATATTGTCACCCTGCTTATTTAACTTATATGAGAGTACATCATGAGAAACCCTGGGCTGGAAGAAGCAGAAGCTGGAATCAAGATTGCCGGGAGAAACATCAATAACCTCAGATATGCAGATGACACCACCCTTATGGCAGAA
>NW_011472881.1:0-508 GCF_000754665.1 Bison bison bison
AAACATCTTAACAAAACTTCAGTTACTTTTTTGGAAAAAGAATCTTCCCGATATATGTATAATTATGGCTGGTTTGCGTTGTTGTATGGTGGAAACCAACACAACCTTGTAAAGCGATTTCCCTCCAATTAAAGAATAAATTAAAAAAAAAAACTTCCCAGTGTATATCAATGCTATACTTTCTTGTTGCTTTTTCCATATTTGAAGCTGCATTTGGGAAGAAAAATTTTATTTTTTAAATCTGAATATCTTATAGTGTTAAGTGCAATGCTAAGCAATGGGAATGCCAAAATACAACTGCTTTAAAGGTAAGTCCTTACATTGGAGAGATCGCCATCTAATACAAAGACAGGATTTAGCAATAATTGTGCTTCCTCTGGAGAAGGCCATGGCACCCCACTCCAGTACTCTTGCCTGGAAAATCCTATGGACGGAGCAGCCTGGTGGGCTGCAGTCCATGGGGGTCGCTAGGAGTCGGACACGACTGAGCGACTTCACTTTCACTTTT
>NW_011472882.1:0-554 GCF_000754665.1 Bison bison bison
AATAATACAAGCCTGGCGTGCTGAGTGATGGCTGAGAGGCAAGCTCCTCTTCTCCAACACCATAGGAGATAAAGCGTGAACTCAGAGCTGAGTCAGGAAAATCATTTTAAAAGTGCCAACTAGTACACAATAAGGAATGCCATGTCACAAGATAACTTGAGACACAAACTCTAGAAGAAGTTAAAGGTACAGAGAAATCTACCCACTATCTTGGTGTTTTGGTGCGGAGGACAAATGTGACTAATTCTGCCCCAAGGAGAGAGACAGTATTCCATCTCCTTCATCCCCCTGACTTTTCAGATGTCAGGAGAGCTGGTATGGAAGCTGCCAATGGCCTCTGAGACAAGGCTGCAGAGTTCAATTTTGATTTTCTCACCAGTGAATGATCCCTAAATGATGTATCTCATTCTGTATTCACACAGTATTCCATTGCCATAGCAACTAGAATGTGTTACCACAAGTTTTCTTGTACGCGGTCTTTGAATGCAGCCGCTCCTTCCTTGCACAGCAGTAAGCACCCTGTGACCCCAGGTGGTACCCCCAAGAAGACACCC
>NW_011472883.1:0-524 GCF_000754665.1 Bison bison bison
GTGGAAACAGTGTCAGACTTTATTTTTCTGGGCTCCAAAATCACTGCAGATGGTGATTGCAGCCATGAAATTAAAAGACGCTAACTCCTTGGAAGGAAAGTTATGACCAACCTAGATAGTATATTGAAAAGCAGAGATATTACTTTGCCAACAAAGGTTCGTCTAGTCAAGGCTATGGTTTTTCCAGTGGTCATGTATGAATGTGAAAGTTGGACTGTGAAAAAGGCTCAGTGCCGAAGAATTGATGCTTTTGAACTGTGGTGTTGGAGAAGACTCTTGACAGTCCCTTGGACTGCAAGGTGATCCAACCAGTCCATTCTAAAGGAGATCAGTCCTGGGTGTTCATTGTAAGGACTGATGCTGAAGCTGAAACTCTAATACTTTGGCCTCCTCATGCAAAGAGTTGACTCATTGGAAAAGACTCTGATACTGGGAGGGATTGGGGGCAGGAGGAGAAGGGGACGACAGAGGATGAGATGGCTGGATGGCATCACGACTCGATGGACGTGAGTTTGAGTGAACTC
>NW_011472884.1:0-4385 GCF_000754665.1 Bison bison bison
CTTCTTAGGGCATGCTCATTGAAGTCTCTCTCTTTGCTTTATTTAGTAAAGTAATGAGGCCTGAATTTTCTGATATCCCCCAAACTCCAGTTATCTCATGCACAAACCTCTTTCACAATGCTTGTTTAAAGTCACTCATTCATTCACTCAACCATTTATACAACAAATATTTACTAGTACATACCAGGTGCTCAAGATTGTTTTAGATACTATTGTACAGTGGGGAATTAGACAAGCAAAAACCCGGACCTCAAAGAGCTTGCATTCTAATAGGAGACAATAAAAAAATCACATAAGTGATTCTTTTACAAATGCACCAACAGAGAAGTATGGCATAGTGAGAGTTTATAAGAGTAAACTGGTGTTGTTTAGGAAGGGGAGGTATTAGCCTAGTAAGGCCACTCTGAGAAAATTACATTTCAAGTAAGATTAGAGATAGTTGGAGATACCTAGATAAAGAGAGGTGGGGAAAATTGTCCAAGGAAGAGAAACAGCCCAAATAAACCTATACATCCATGACCAATTGATTTTTTGAGAAGAGTACTAAGACAATTTATGGGGTTAAAATAATATTCCTTTCAACAAATGGTGTTGGGACATTGGATTGCTGTCGTCATTGTTGTTTAGTCACTAAGTTGTGTTCGCTCTTTGCAACCAAATGGACTATAGCCCGCCAGACTCCTCTGTCCATGGGATTTCCCAGGCAAGAATACTGGAGTCGGTTGCCATTTCCCTCTCCAGGTGATCTTCCCAACCTAGGGATCGAACCTGCATCTCCTGCATTTGGCAGACAGATTCTTTACCACTGAGCCACCAGGGAAGCCTGAGACACTGGATAGCCACATGCAGAAAAATGAATTTAAACCACTGCCTCACACCATATATAAAAGTTAACTCAAAATGAACCAAAGGCCAAAATGAAATATCTAAAATTTAAAACTTTGAGAACTATGAAAGTATATATATAAAATATTCAGTTCAGTTCAGTTCAGTCGCTCAGTCATGTCCAGCTCTTTGTGACCCCATGGACCACAGCATGCCAGGCTTCTCTATCCATCACCAACTCCCAGAGCTTGCTCACACTCATGTCTATCAAGTTGAACATAGAAATTATAAAAAAAGGTGTTAATTGTTGTGACTCTGGGTTAGGAAATTGTTTCATAAGTATGACACAAAAAACACAACTAATCAAAGAGAAAATATATAAATTGGATTTCATGAAAATTAAACACATTTATGCATCAAAAAGTGAAAAGGCAATCCATCAAATAGGTAAAAATATCTGTAAATCATACATCCAATAATAATTAAGCATAGTATCCAGAACATATATGGAACTCTTTTATAAAAAAATGGCCCAATTTAAAAATGGGCATTTCTCCAAAAAAAATAAATATATATATATATATATATATATATACAAATGATCAATAAGCACAAGAGAAAATGCTTGCCATCATTAATCATTAGAGAAAAACAAATCAAAATCACAATGATAGACCACTTAACACCAATTAGGATGACTATAATTAAAAATGTGGACAATAAAAGGTGTTTCTGAGAATGTAGAGAAATTGTAAAACTCACATAATACCAGTGGGAATATAAAATGGTGTAGCCACATTGGAAAACAATCTGGCAGTTCTACAAAAAGTTAAGCACAGAATTACATATGTCCTAGCAATTCTACTCCTAGATAGAAACCCAAGATAATTGAAAATAGATGTTGAAACAAAAGTTTGTACATGAATTTTCATAGCAGCATCATTTATAGTAGCCACAAATTGAAGACAACTCAGATTTACTTCAACTGACAAATAGAAAACCAAAATGTGGTATAAATGTGGTATATCCACACAATAGAATATTATTCAGCCGTGAAAGAAATGAAATACTGATACATGCTACAACAATTTTATGCTAAGAACAAGAAATCAATCACAAACCATATATCACATGATTGTATTTGTAAAAAATGTCCTGAATAGGCAATCCATAGGGACAGAAATTAGTAGTTCCCAAGGATAGGGATGAGGTGGGGGGATGGGGCAATAAGGAGTAACTGCTGATAGGTATGGGATTTCTTTCTGAGATAATGAAAAGTTTCTAGAATTACATAGTGGTGATGGCTACACAATTTTGTGAATATCATAAAAGTTCTGAACTGTACATATAGAAAGGTAAATTTTATGATATGTAAATTATATCTCAATAAAAAGATAATTTAAAAAAAAAGTAATACAGACATAAATGTTATGTTATAGAATTTAAGTACTTTCTGAAGAAATGGGAATACAGAAAGACTTTGAGTGAAAAAAGTGGTAAGATTTACATTTCAGAAAGACAACACTAACAGCAATGAAAAGAACAGATTAGAAGGAAGAGAGCCTGAAAGAAGAAAAGTCATCTAGGAGTCTATACAAATAAACCTGGCAAGCAATGAGGTTTTATTATACTAAGGAAATCACAGCTGAAAAGAAAGGGACAAATTGAAAAGGTATTATAGAATGACCTATTTCTAACAGCACTGACCAGACTTGCTACTGAAATAATTGAGTATAGGCTGTTTTCATTGATAAAACAAAGTTTTATTATTGATTATTTAGTGGAATTAAAGTAACATACCAGGATTTATAAAACCAATTGTGTTTATTTTACAACAAACTGTGAATAAGTTTATGGTTCCTAAAATATGAATTATTGTTTCCAAAAGAGAACTATTTTATAATGTTACCAAGTTGCTTTTTTTAAAATTTTCACTAAAACCTATCCAGAATAAGTACTAATTCTATGTTTTACATTAGTATTCATTGTATTAAATCTGAGCAATATAGAATAATTGGGCAAACATTCTCTTTCATACTAATCCCATCTAGGGTAAATATTGATAAATTTTTGGCTTTTATCTTCCTGTTCTTTTATTCCTATTGTATGTATTTGTATACATACACACACATTTTAAAATATTATGTTTTTAAATATTTAGGTTATAAAATATTCATAAATATCATCATACTTTACATGTATTTATAAAGTACTTTTATGCTTAACAATTCTTATTGGAATGTCCCCTCAAAAATACAAGGAAATCATTATTTTTACCCTTGCAAGGTAGCTCATGGGCTTCCCAGGTGGCACTCGTGATAAAGAATCTGCCTGTCAATCCTGGAGACATAAGAGACTAAGGTTCAATCCCCGGGTCGGGAAGATCCCCTGGATTAGGAAATGGCACCCCACTCCAGTATTCTTGCCTGAGAAATTCCGTGGGCAGAGGAGCCTGGTGGGCTACAGTCCATAGGGTCGCAAAGCATTGGACATGACTGAGTGACTTAGTACAACAACAAAGTAGTTCATGGGGATGTAATTTATCATTATTTGTCTATCTCCTTTGATGGACATTTAGGTTTGGGGGTGTTTGGGGGGCTTACTTTTAAAAAATGAGTCACCCCAGCATCTTTGTCAAATCCTGTACTGTTTCCTATAAGTATTCCAGCAATTGTGGAAAATGGAGATAAAATTACAGGGGTTCAGAGTTGGAGTGGACAGTGACAGTTGCTCATTTTGAGGGCTACTTTGCTATTAAATTAGAGAAGAACCTGCGGAGTGGCCCACTAATGAAAATATTTCAGATTATAAACAAGGAAATGAAGGTCCATGGGAGACAGACAACCTGAAACAAGGTATTACTTTCAAAAGGCAGCGTGAAACTGTAAAAAGAGTACAGAAGTCAAGTAGGAACTCTGGCTTACATTCTAACTTTTTTTATCATGAACAAGTTCTAGGGCATCTCAGAGACTTAATATTCCAAATGTAAATAAAAATATCTCTTCACTGAGTGGGCGTGAGTCTCACATAAGAAATTGAATATGAAAGTAACTTTTAAAGTGTCAAATATTGTCCACATATCAATTAATTCTTAATACTCATTCTTAATATCCAACACTTTGATGTGCTAACCACATTTTCTGTTAACACTCCAAATTCCCCAATACAGTGGCTTTCTACCAAAACACACAACTAGCATAACAGCCAACCTTATACTCCTATTTTACTAAATAATACCTATTGAAGAAAAGAATGATGTTAATATTTATTGACTACCAGATAAGATACTAGGCAGTTTTTTCTTATACTAGCCCTAAGATATAATTATTCCCATGACATAGACACAGAAGTTTAGAACCAGAGAAGTCAAGTAAGCTGTTTAGGTCTGGCAGAGTAAATCTAAGGCAAAGCTAAACAGGGATCAGCCTTTCTGATTCCCAATACATTCTCACTGAACTCAAACTTTGTGTGAGGAACAATCCATTTTCAACTTGCAGCAAACAAAACTTTCCATGTATCCTTTTTTTTTAATCTCTTCTAATGTCCATTTTCTGGTGCTA
>NW_011472884.1:4485-5906 GCF_000754665.1 Bison bison bison
CAGATTCATTTTGATATTTGGCAAAACTAATACAATTATGTAAAGTTTAAAAATAAAGTAAAATTAGAGAAAAAAAAAAAGTTGTTCCAATAATTGAGACTAAAATTGATTCTAGTTTTGAAACACACACACAAACACACACACAGCTGTAGTGAGAAAATATTCTAAGTCATTAATTCACTTTTTACTTTTCAGGTTGTCCCACCCCCAGAGCTGAATCTTATTCAATCCCTCTCAAAGGTTAGCTCATGTTTCTCAGGGATAGAGATTATCTTGGGTGATTAAGAGATAAGAACTACTGAGCAGCAGAGACAAGAATAGAAAGTACAGGATGTTGATTCTGAAAATAATGTTAGAAACCATCTAGGTACATTAGGTACAATGAAAACATGAAAGTGCTATGGAAATGTTTTGAAAACAGAATGCAGAGTCAGATTTGTCTCATTTCAGAAAAATGGGAAGTATGCAACGTACAGGTCACTAACACTGAGTTATTTCTGCCAGAGAAAAGAAAGGCTGACTTATAGCTTTACTGAGCATGAACAGCGTTATTGGAAAGGAGGCAAGATACTGAAAGGTTCCTAGATGCACTCCCACAGAAGGAAAGAAACAAGGGAAAAAATGGCAAATAACACTCCCAACAAGAATACTGCTGAGAAAAGAGATGTGATTTATATCACCCATCATAACACAGCACATCACCATCAACTTAAAAGATATAAAGAATTCGTAGCTACACAACAAGAGAACAAATAAAACATATGTGACTCAGGAATATGCACGAGTCAACAGAAACTTAAGCATGAGCTCGCGACACTTGGCAAAGAAGTTGGATAAAACAAAACTGTCACATATGAAGCCAAACAGGAAGCAACACAAAGAATGAGAGAGATATCTGAAATCACTGAAAAGGACAGAGAGAATAGGACTGACCAAAGTAAAGAGAACAAAATGTAAATGAAGAAAAAATTTGTAAAAAATCTGAGAAAATTTAAGATATAGAGGGCAGGTAAAAGAGAGTTAACATAAATATCACTATGCATTATACATATTTAAATAAATAATTACGAAAGTTTTGCAGAAAGGAATCAGATCTTGAATCTACATATTAAATGGTCACACCAGGTTACACAAAAACATGACCAAAAAAATGAGTAATACTTCAATTCAGTTCAATCGCTCAGTCGTGTCCAGCTCTTTGCGTCCCGATGAATCGCAGCATGCCAGGCCTCCCTGTCCATCACCAACTCCCAGAGTTCACTCAAACTCATATCCATCGAGTCGGTGATGCCATCCAGCCATCTCATCCTCTGTCGTCCCCTTCTCCTCCTGCCCCCAATCCCTCCCAGCATCAGGGTCTTTTCCAGTGAGTCAACTCTTTGCATGAGGTGGCCAAAGTACTGGAGTTTCAGCTTTAGCAT
>NW_011472884.1:6137-6953 GCF_000754665.1 Bison bison bison
AATAAAGTCTGACACTGTTTCCACTGTTTCCCCATCTATTTCCCATGAAGTGATGGGACCAGATGCCATGATCTTAGTTTTCTGAATATTGAGATTTAAGCCAACTTTTTCCACTCTCCTCTTTCACTTTCATCAAGAGGCTTTTAATTCCTCTTCCCTTTCTACCATAAGGGTGGTATCATCTGTATATCTGAGGTTATTGATATTTCTCCTGGCAATCTTGATTCCAGCTTGTGCTTCTTCCAGCCCAGCATTTCTCATGATGTACTCTGCATATAAGTTAAATAAGAGGGATGGTATGGGGAGGGAGGAGGGAGGAGGGTTCAGGATGGGGAGCACATGTATACCTGTGATGGATTCATTTTGATATTTGGCAAAACTAATACAATTATGTAAAGTTTAAAAATAAAATAAAATTAAAAAAAAAAATAAGCAGGGTGACCATATACAGCCTTGACGTACTCCTTTTCCTATTTGGAACCAGTGTGTTGTTCCATGTCCAGTTCTAACTGTTGCTTCCTGACCTGCCTACAGATTTCTCAAGAGGCAGGTCAGGTGGTCTGGTATCCCCATCTCTTTCAGAATTTTCCACAGTGTATTGTGGTCCACACAGTCAAAGGCTTTGGCATAGTCATTAAAGCAGAAACAGATGTTTTTCTGGAACTCTCTTCCTTTTTCCATGATCCAGCGGATGTTGGCAATTTGATCTCTGGTTCCTCTGTCTTTTCTAAAACCAGCTTGAACATCTGGAAGTTCACGGTTCACATATTGCTGAAGCCTGGCTTGGAGAATTTTGAGCATTACTTTACTAGCTGT
>NW_011472884.1:7136-9727 GCF_000754665.1 Bison bison bison
GTGGCCACAGCTGAGTTTTCCAAATTTGCTGGCATACTGAGTGCAGCACTTTCACAGCATCATCTTTCAGGATTTGAAATAACTCAACTGGAATTCCATCACCTCCACTAGCTTTGTTCGTAGTGATGCTTCCTAAGGCCCACTTGACTTCATATTCCAGGATGTCTGGCTCTAGGTCAGTGATCACACCATCGTGATTATCTGGGTCGTGAAGCTCATTTTTGTACAATTCTCCTGTGTATTCTTGCCACCTCTTCTTAATATCTTCTGTTTCTGTTTTTTTTTTTTTTTCCTTTCCTAGACCCACTGTCTTTTAGCATTGAATGTTATTTTCTAGAAGACTGAGGCCATCCTAATATTTTTCATTCACAATTGACTTGATACTTTTGTTGAATTTGTGAATGAAAAATATTAGGTTGGCCTCAGTCTTCCAGAAAATAACATTCAATGCTAAAAGACAGTGGAGCTAAGAAAGAAAAAGAAAAAGTACCTATAACAAAACTGTCATTCACCATCAAAACTTCAGACTACATAGTTTCCAGGAATTTTATAGGGTTCTTTACATTTTGAAGAAACATCTAAAAATGGAAAAAGAAACTAGCTAACAAAAAGACATTGAACGAATATTAGACTAAGTAGTTATTATTTAATTCAGTTATCTGATATACTAAGATTAAAACACATGGAGGATTATGGTCACAGGAATAAGGAACTTCTCTGATGGCCCAGTGGTTAGGACTCAGTGCTTCCACTGCAGGGGGCGCACGTTCAATCCCTCCTCAGGGAACTAAGATCCCACCTGTCACATGGCATGGCCAAAAATTTTTACCACTATAAAAATAAATATTTGCAACATATATCATCAATCCCTAATGAATAAAGAGCCTCTAAGAAATTGAGAAACACCAACAATCCAAGAGAAATTTGGGCAAGGATATGAAAAACTTAAGCAGGTCTAGAATATAGGAAATTCCATAGGACAAAATGACCTGGTTTACTCAATAAATAATTTACAGGGGAAAAAATATGGAGGGTCATTGTTATTAGTTAAAAGAAAGTTTTAGAGATATATAAACCAAAGGCACTGTGTCGACATTTTTGAAACCTAATTCAAACAAATAATTAAAAACACTTGTTAAAGTTACTGTGGATATTTGAATATGGAGTATTAAATATTAAGGAGTCATTGTATTTTAGTACATGATGGTGATGATATTATGGATTGTTTTTAAAGGCTTATCTGTTAGAGAAACATACTGAAATATTAAAGGGTGAATTAATATGACATCTGAAATTTTATTTTAAATATTTCATTAACATTATAAGAAAGAAAAGGGATAGGTGAAGCAAAAATGTTGGTAAGTTTTGAATATGGAGATGGGTCTATGGGGACTCATTATATTATTCTCCCTACTTGTGAACATGTTAAAAATTTAATTATGTTCATTCAAATGAGCAGTTCTAAAAGCCCTGTATGGCAGTGCAATTATCTGTGTCTGGAGAACAAAAAGTCAGACACAACTGAGCGACTGAACTGCACTGACTGAGAGAACAAATAAATCAGAAATACCTCAATTACTTCAGTTACCACTGAAATACCCTTTGCTTTCCTTTACTGTTATTATTTGTTTTAAAAGTAACAATTTTAAGTGAGGAATGTAAGAGTCTTGTGACAGTTTTTTATCTTGAGCCGACTGACTCTGAACTGACTGGTCATGTAAGAAGGGACTTTGGCTAAAATGGGCTTCCCTGGTGGCTCACAGGTAATGAATCTGCCTGCAATGTAGGAGACCTGGGTTCAACCCCTGGGTCGGGAAGATCTGGAGAAGGAAATGGCAACCCGCTCCAGTATTCTTGCCCAGAAAATTCCATGGACAGAGGAGCCTGGCAGGCTACAGTCCATGGGGTCACAAAGAGTTGAACATGACTGAGTGACTAACACTTGATTAAAATAGAAGAATTACATCATTATAATTCTGCTCATGAAATCCTTTGTTATTAGGGTGGGGGAAGAAGGTATGTAAATATTGTGGATATTAAGAAAAGTTAATTTGTTATTGATCATAAATGAGATACCAGGAGGTACATTAATGCTGCTATCTAACTATTCTGAAACCTCCTTTTCAGCATCTCACCACCACCTCCCCTAATTCATCCAGGGGAGGGCTTCTGCTCCTTTAACAAATCTTGCTATGCAGTTCATAATTATTTCAAGCAAGCTATTATCCATCACGGGTTAACTGCATTGTTGTTGTTTTTTGTTAACTCTCTGGACAATACAATATTTAAGATAACAAATAATAACAGAAGCATTTCAGACAAGAAGGGAAAAAATGCAAGGGGAATGATCAGAAGTAGGGGTTCCAGCACTGTTTTAGGACACCAAACAGGTCATAGTTCCTTGTATTTAATTTTAGGAATAAGTGGGCATAAGACTGTAGGAAATATACTTGAACTACTGAGTAATGCAAACTACCAGACACTTCTAATGCTGCTTTAGCAAAATTCATGCAGGCATGCACGCTAAGTCTCTTCAGTCATGTCTGACTCTTCACAACCCTATAGACTGTAGCCCACCAGTCTCCTCTGTC
>NW_011472884.1:9827-10907 GCF_000754665.1 Bison bison bison
GGCATGCAGGCTCTTTACCATAAAGCCCAGCAAAATTCTTATTTCAAAGCAAATAATATATATACTTCATACAATTACCCCACATTGATCATTCATCAAGGAAAACATTCTCAGGAATGTTCTAAATTCAGATACCCCTTTATTAGCTTCATTTTAATTGATTTAAGAAGTTAAAAAATTATTTAAATTCATTTATTTAAAAAAAATATATTCCACTAATTTCAAGAAGACATCTCCCTCTACTTCCAAATCACTGTTATAATAACAGAACATAACCAAACATAATGTGCATAATGTACCTCTAGCTTTACATACAATCCTGCAAAACACAATAACACAGGATTAATGGATGGCACTGCTTACCTACTCAAATGATTAGAGAAATTCAATCATACTTTGGAAGATTTAATATGATTCCATGAGTATGATCTACAATATGATTGATTTCATTAACAGCATAATTTCAGTGACCTTTTCAAGTCCAGTGTGGTGGGAATTCAGGAGTCTGAAGTTCATAACTTGCTATTTCAACATTTTCACCTACTTTTAATAGTTTCCATCTGAGTGGTGACACTCTATTCAGATGTGCTTATCTGCTTCTCCATTCTTTTCTGCTGTGCTTATGCTACAATCAAACTATCATGAATTCCTCCCATGGGAGTCATGCCCTTGCTAGTATTGATACTTTTATTGCAGAATCTGCCCCCAAGGTAGCCAGATTCTTAACACTGCCCCTCTCTGCAGCTCACAGCGTAACCTGCTCCTTCATGACACCTGAAGGACACGAACACACACACACACACACACACACACAGAGTCAGCTCACACCCATGCATACATGCCCAGGATGTGTGCATTTCAGATTCCAGAAGCTCCTGGCCTAGCTGTCATGAGTGCTACTCAGGCACTGCATTGGCATCTTCACTGATCAGAGACCCATACTTCCCCATGAAAAGAAAGGACTCACTTGGTTTGGTGGTAGGGAGGAGATCTCATCTATTCATGCCTTCAACTTCCACCCTGAAAAGGTCACCCTCAAATCTAATCAGTTTAGATTCTCTTTCTGGACCTTACCTTGTA
>NW_011472884.1:11007-11461 GCF_000754665.1 Bison bison bison
ACAACCTGCTTAGGCTGGAAAAATGACTCCTGCTCTGGACTTTGCCTCTTCACCAAAGTAACTGTAAACTGGCTTTTTATCTGACTTCGTGCCAGATCCAAAAGAGTAAACAAAGGCTCGTGCTGCTCCCATTTCCACTATCCCTGAGCCTACCCTGCTTCTATGGACTCCTGACATTTTCCTACTGAGGCCAAGGTCATAGCAAGAGATCTGTTTCTGGAATGATGCTTCGGTTCCCAGGCCTAAGAGTAAGAGCCTAAGTTTACTGAGTGCTCACCGTGTAGCAGAGACAGTTCAAACTATCTCATGGGTGTGATCTCACTGAATCCACACCCATAAAGTACCCAGGAGAATTATCAGGATCTCATTTAACCCACACTGTGAGGTTTACCAGTACAAATAAAAGAACACTTAGCTTTGAAAGGTCTTAAACAACAAGGAAATTCATTGTCTA
>NW_011472884.1:11726-14107 GCF_000754665.1 Bison bison bison
AGACACTGGGGCAGATACAGATAAGAACTCAGAACAGCTCAAATCCTCCATGACAGGTCCTGGCTGGCATAGGCAGCCCCCACAACCGGACCAAGGTTCCCTGACTTAACACTGCTGCGACTTAACTGGGTAATTGCCTCACAAAGGTATGCAGTTTCTTCTCAACACTCACCCCACTACCTCAGTGCCTCTGAGCCCTCCGGGCCCACAAAGAGATTTCAGCATAGCTCAGATAGCAGCAGTACAAGATCTAGGAATCTTGTCAGTTTCTTCAGGCAGGAATCTGGGGCACATGGATGGGTAGGAATTCTAAGGGGATCTGCCTGAGGAAGATGAAACGTTCAAATCGGGCTCCATTTAGTATGCACACATTTATCCAGGATCTGGGATTTAATGTTAGCTCAAGCATCTAAAAGGGGTTTTAAAACAATGTGCTACACTATGTATTGAAGCCCGAAATCAATAGCACCCAACAGGCATTAAGAGTTAAGAGGCAGAACATCTCTGACTATGTTGAGGAAGAACCCCAAAGCTCATGAAGATAGAAATATTGTGTGTCCTGACTTGTACTTGTTGTTCCAGTCTAATTATTAATAGTGCCCCCTTGAAGTTCTCTCTAAAGTGTCCCAGTTTGGGATGCTGTGCCACCTGTCTGCCTCAGCCACCCCTTACCCATGCCACCTCAGAAGCACCAGAGAACACTCCCTTCACCAGGGCTATAAGAAAGGCGTCAGTGGGGGTAGTACGTGTTTCCCCATAAAGCCCTGTGGTAACTGTCCTCTGGAGCTTAGTCGTGACAGTGGGGAGTACAGAGATTGAACGTTGAATTAGATTCCCTGATATCAGTGGGAATAATGAGAGTCAGGCTGAAAGTGGCAAAGGCCAATGATAGCCCTTAACCATGAAAAGACACTTTTTGGTATTTTTTTTCGGTAGTGCTTGAAATTTATTGAAAAGAATGCAAATGCTTTTTCCAGGTAGCATTGAGGAGCTGGGCTGAGTACCTGCTTTTGTTTGTATTGTTCGGTTTTTAGTATTTTTGTCCAAATGCACACCTCGATGGGACTGCTGCAATTTTGAAACAAAGATGACAGGTGTGCAAAACTGGTGCATAGGAGAAATGTCAACAATTGGGTTGCCAGGCACAATGGGCCCCTGCAGCAATCTCGTGGGGCACGAGGAAGACTCAGAGTTAGTACAGAACAATTAATCAAGTTGAAAGATTAGCCCCTGGGGAGGGGGGTGGAGTTGTTGGTGAGCAGTCCAAATCAGTGTCCCAGGAGGTGTAGCCCACAAAGGCATATTCTAGGTTGCTCCTGATCTCCAAAGGCCGGGTCTGTCGCTGGAATCTGATGGAGGGTGCTTGGGTGGCAGCGCAGGTCGCTGGGCAGAGGTGCAGGCCTGACAGTCGGCAGGGCAGAGTATAGGCTGACCGGTTTGTAAGAGGAGCTTGCCCTAGAGCTGGGGCTCAGAACACAGTTCTAATGAGCGGTGAGGGTCCTGGGGCTGGCCAGAGTGGGCAGCAGAGCGCACTTCAGAAACGCCCCAGCCTCAGCAGCAGGTGACTGGAGAGCACTATGCCTGGAACAAAGACAAGCACTACGGCAGAGAGTGGAGGGTGAGGAAGACAACCAGAGGGGAGGGAAAGGCCAGGGGATCACAGCGTTAGGGGAGCGCGGCGGCTCCGGGCGGGGCGAGGCGGGGAGGCAGGGGGGTGGCGGCGGGCAGTGCCCTTCCCCCTCCTAGGCCCGAGGGTCTCCGGGCCTAATAATCATCTTCTTCATATTCGTCTTCGTCTTCTTCGTCGTCATCCCAGCCAAAACACTGTTTCATCTCATCGAGGAAGGCCCGGTAATCGCCCAGGATGGGGCTATCCATCTCAATGTAGGGCACCACCCACTCCTCGGCTTCCCCGGTGAGCAGGCTGGTCAGGAATGCCACCTTCATGGCGTCGTTGCAGAATCGGTTCTCGTTGACGAGCATGTAAGACGCCGTCTGCACGATAAACTCGGGGAGCCGAGAGCTCTCGCCGTCAAACGTTTCAGGGAAGGGCACAGGGCAGCTCGGCGGACGTACCTGGCGCAGCAGGGTGGCCCTCTCGCACACCAGCAGCCGAAGCTGTTCCATGAGCTGGCTGTTCTCGATGCTAAGGGCGCGGTGCCGCATCAGAAGCGCGTGCAGGAGCAGGACCAGCTCATCCACCATGGCGAACAGCTTGGAAAGGCAAGGCAGGGCACAGCTCGATTCGGCCGGGATAAGGTGCGCTCGGAGGCCTCGCAGGAAGTGCGTGTCGGCGGAGACGCGCGGTGGCTAGGGGCGAGGGGCGGTGCGCGCAGGGGTCCTGGAGGCGGCGCAAGCTCCGCCCACACAGCCGAGCTGAC
>NW_011472884.1:14453-16757 GCF_000754665.1 Bison bison bison
CTGGGTTCCCTCTGAGTGGTTTTAACACATTTCTTGGCTTATGAAATCTCCCTCACCCAAAGAACCGTTAGCAGTGCTGGCTGCACGCCAGCGTCACACCCTGTAAGAGTTATGAAAGACCCTCAAGGGTCCTGTCTTTCATGACAAAATGATATTTAAAAGGGACTTTTCTTTGGTTGGAAAATAGTATTGTGTACTTCTATGCCTTTGTTTAAAATTATTTTTGTAAATAGCAAAGTGTAAAAAGTTCTGCAAAATTTAGCATCCAATCACCGTTTTCAGGAGTCCTGCCTATCTTTGACTCTACTTCTGTCCTAATGTTAGTGTTCCTTGACTACTGGGTATTTATTCCTGCTTAACAATAAACACTTGTGTTTTAAAAATGGCTTTGCTTTTCTACTTTGAATGTGATTATTCAAATAGTTGACAAATGAGTTGGGGAGACAGCCTCCGGGCCACCACATTCTGTTGGAATGCATTTTAAAATATATTCCCAGTCAAATCACTTCTTGTTACTTCTACCAATAACACCTGGTCCCAGCCGTCCTTTCTCACACAGGCTGTTGAAACTAACCACTTAACTTCCATTCTTCTCTTCCTATAGTGTATGTATTCCCCAGAGAAAGGACAGGACTCCTTTAGAACAAAAGTTAGATCACTTCCCCTCCCTGCTGTAAACCCTCCAATAGTTTTCCCTTCTCAGTCCAAAGAAAACCCAAAGTCTTGATAATGGCCTCCCAGGCCCTGCCTCATCTGTGCCTCCTCTCAGTTCCTGCTGTGCTCTAACCATATTGTTCTCCCTGCTGATTCTCGCACACAAGTAGCTTTGGCCCCAGGATCTTTGTACTTTCTATTTTTTCTGCCTTGGAAGGCTCTCTCCTCATTTAACTGCCTGACTCTTTCTCCCTCGGGTTTCAGAGAGGACTTTCCTAACCACTTCACCTATCAGAGCACCCCATTCTCTGCCAGTAATCTCTAACCCCTTGCCTCACTTCATTTCTCTACACAGCATTTATCACACCAGTAGCCATCATATCATACAGCACTTTGTGTATTTGTCAGCCTCCACTTTAATATGGAAGTCTGTGTGGACAGAGGCTTTGCTTTGTTGATTGCTCTATCCATAATGCAAGAAAAATGCCTGGCCCACAGCAAAACTCCATAAATATTTGGTGGATGAAAGAATCTCAGGGTTCAGATGTTAAGATAGAATTTACAAGTGGTGGCAGCACAGAGTGTTCAGAAATGCTCAAGTTGTCTGGTATGTTCTATCTCTGATCATGAATAGTTTCCACTGTGAAATTATGGCTGACATAATAAAAGTGGCAAAATAAAATTTTTAAACCCTACTCAGTCCTTTTGCAATATAATTCGATGGACATCCATGGAAGTGAGAAGCTGAGAAAGAGGAGTGAAATGAGACCAAGTTCCAAGGGAGAGGAGGAGGATCCCACTGCGGTGAGTGTGGGCAGGGAAAAGGACAGGCAGGTAGGACTATGAACCTTTGAACTCTCCTGGGATGTGAGCTCCCCCACTGGATCAGAAGACCCTTGAAACCAATCAGGGACCCTCTCTCATTCATCCTTTCATCTTCTGCATCTGAAAGCATTAACTAGTTGCTCCATAAGTGTTCAGTGGCTGGAATGAAGGGACAAGAAGTGGTAGAGGTAGGTTTCTGGGCCTCCTGCTCATTCACAGCTCAGGGTGGAAGGTGAACCTGCCTGGGGCCGCAGTGAGTATCCATCTCTACTTTCCAGCTTTAGACCCTAATTCTGGATGATAGACCCAGGGTTTTAGTCCTGGAAGCACACATCCTGCGGCAGGCACTGGATCTGGTGATTGACATGGGTTGTCTTGTTGACCTTTGCACAGGGACCATACGTGGGAATGGGCCCTCTGGGAGCCTGAGACCCAGAAGTTAAAGCAGTATGTTGGTGGTACGATAGATACCACTGGCTCAGCTTCTCTGATTGCTGTGCCCATGCACTTCCACTGAAAATTATTTCTATACTGGACTTCTGTGGATTAGGAAGGTCTGTTGAGGACCCAGAGATGATTAGACCCTTGCTGTCCTACTCCCATTCCTACAAACCCATGACAGAGGAAATCAGGGAGGAAACCAGAGGAATCAACCACTAGTATTACCTCTTAGAGGTCTCTGCGTACCTAGAGAACAAGAAGTGCCCAGGCCAGAACCGACCACAGAGCTGAGCAGGGATTTTGTGAGGTGCAATGGCAACCCACTCCAGTACTCTTGCCTGGAAAATCCCACGGACCAAGGAGCCTGGTAGGCTACAGTCCATG
>NW_011472884.1:16857-17820 GCF_000754665.1 Bison bison bison
CTGGTAGTATCACTAGATAAATTATATAGAATTGTAATGCTCATGTTAACCAGCTTCCTGGTGCCTGTGAGGCTGTCCCACCAAGGTCAAGGCCTACCAGACCTTCCTTGCCCATTTATCCCACTTACGACTGCATGGCGCCTTCCTTCTTCCCCTTTCTCCTCTAAAGTGACCCTTCAATGTTCCTTTATGGCTGTGTGAAGATGCTAGCGGCAATAAGTACACCATATGACTTATCTCAGACTCAGAAATTTTATCAGAACAGCTCTGGCCCAGAACGTTCCAAGGGGAGTTCAAACCCCATGCTTTGGCATGAGCACGGGCCCAAGGCCAAGGGAGGGAGTGATTCCAGGTTCTGATCATTTCTACCTCCTTCCAAGCTCCAAACACTGCCCTAGTATATACCTAGCAGTCAGACTGTAAGATTCCCTTGAAATAAACACAAAAACATTCCTAGATTTTTCATCTTCCAGAGGAATGTGTACAGATTGAGAAAATCAAGCTGACACTTAAATATGCAGACAGGAGCAGAAAACAGCTTTGAAGGGAATATTTGCCAGAGGGTCAAATGGATGCCACTAAGATATGGGCCTCTGCCCATACACATCCCTCCCTCTCATTCTTCTTAACCAGGTCCACCTGGGGCTGTGTTTTTACAGTAACCACACCTGCAGGGCTGTGGAGACCTTCAGCCTAAAGAGAGGAATAGAAGGGTACAGCTTTCTTTCTCCTGTCTTCATCCTCTCCAGCTCACCAAAGTGCACTGAAACATTTTTACGTGTTTATTCAAGTACTGAAGAAACATATTCTTATGTCAAAAGAAATTAACTAATACTGGAATGCTGAAATAAAAAGGAAACATTCCTAATACCTTTCCTTCTTCCTGCAAAATCTCACTTAACAGGATTATTGAAAATCCAAACTTTGGTTCGCCTCCTTCCATTGTGTGTGTGTGTGTGTGTG
>NW_011472884.1:17975-18547 GCF_000754665.1 Bison bison bison
CTGCATAGTACTTCTGAATTTCTTAGATACATTCCTGCCTCAGAACCAAAGAGATCCAACATAACTCAGTTTCTCAGATGATGTGGGAGAAGGATGGCAACAAATACACTCACAGTCTCAAAGATGTAGAACTGGAAAAATCAGATTTCCATAACTGAATTATGATTTCTATGAGTTAATGTCTTACTATTAAGTAAGCAGTATTCTTCATGTATGTTCTTAGATGGCTGTAATATAGCATTTATTGCCCACAGTATATTGCACTATATTTTTCTTCTCATGGTTTTTCATTCCTAGTTATTTTAATATAATTAGTATGTTGAACATGCAAGAGTTCATATAGTTGCTTTGTTTCTGACATTTTCATACATTTTAAAAAGTGTCTGGCATCATCATAAATTTTTTGTTGTGTTAAGAGTGTAGCTTGGCATAATTTGTGTTTATTTATTTTAAGTATACTTTAGACCTTTCTTTCAAATTGGCTAGTTACTTTGATTTAGACTAAATTTTTCATGAGGAAGAATGGATGTGGTGAGTTGAAAATAACCATAAATTCTTTTCCACTTAACCTA
>NW_011472884.1:18860-21073 GCF_000754665.1 Bison bison bison
ACAATTTCGTCTGCTCCTTTAATCTGGGCTGGCATTGTGACTTGATTTGACAAATAAATTGTGGTAGAAGCAATTTGTAACTTACGAGGCAAAGTCTTAAAGACCTGAAGTGTCTGCCTGTCACTTGGAATGCTCCCTACTACAGTCTCCTCAGTTGTGTCTGACTCTGTGTGACCCTATGGACTGTAGCCCACCAGGTTCCTCTGTCCATTGGAATTCTTGAGTCAGGAATACTGGAGTGGGTTACCATTTCCTCCTCCAAGGGATCTTCCCCACCCAGGGATCAAAACTGCAGTCTCTAACGTCTCCTGCATTGGCAGGCAGGTTCCTTACCACTAGTGCCACCTGGGAAGCCCTAGGAATCTAGAGCCCTGTCCTATTTTCTTAATTCTGTATTTGTCTATTTGTATTCATTAATTACAGGGCCAAACTAACAGCCAAAGTTGTTTATGTCTCCCCTGCAGTCCAGATCTCAGATTCTGAAACTGTCTCCTGTATCTAAGTCACACACACCAAGTCAGTATTTCCTCTGACCTAAATCAATTCAGGGCCAAGTACCAAACATTAGGGAAAGTCCCTATTCCTCAGTGCTCACCAGAATTATTTAAACTAGCTAATCCTAAACGGTTCACCTAGCCTTGCCTAGCCTTTCCCATGAAAACTCCAGCAAAGTCTCTCTGGCCTAAGTCTTCACCCTCACTCCTTTCTTCATTTTGACTAAAACCTGGTGTTTCCCAAGTGTCCCTGCTTAGCATGGCATGCCCCCTCTTGTCAATGGCATTGACGTCTCCATATCCTCTTTTGGTCCATAAATTAAAATTAAAATTCTGTTGGTATAATTGAGACAAGTCCAAAGTAACCATCTCCTGTGGGGAACTGCTCAGGAGTGTGTATGTGTGTGTTCACATCTGTCCTTGTGTGTCTGTATCCACGTGGATATACGCATACTGCTGCCGTCTAACACCATGTACCATCTACCACTGCATGTACCATCATGGTGCTACTTGTAGTTAGAACTGGCAGTGTCACAGTATGACAAAGGTAGAATCAAAGCTGACCATGTTTTCCAATGAATATGTGTGCCTACATAAAAACAGTGAAGCACATTTCAGGGAAGCATTAGGAAAAGAAAAGAATTTTTGAAATTTGGGTTCAAATTCTCATACTCTTACTGTGACTTGAGCAAGTCTCTTAATTTTTCTGAATCTTAGACTCCTTTGCAATAAATATACCTAATGGTGGTTTAGTCGCTAAGTCGTGTCCAACTCTTGGGAACCCATGGACTGTAGCCTTCCAGGCTCCTCTGTCCATGGGATTCTGCAGCCAAGAATACTGGAATGGATTGCCATTTCCTTCTCCAGGGGATCTTCCCGACCCAGGAATTGAACCCAAGTCTTCTGCATTGCAGGCAGATTCTTTACCAACTGAACTACAAAGGAAACCCAATATTCCTAGTAATAGGATCCAAATCATAAGGTTGCAGTGAAGATCAAATGATAAAATACAAAGGTGTTTGTCAAAAATAAAGCACTGCATGCAGATTGCATATTATTTTTCACCAGAGAATTGTGATTTATTAGTCTTACAGTGACTCTACTACTTGTATTTTAAGTTTAATGTGTAGTTAATTCATTTTTCTTATCATGGTATCCATAAATCTAGCTATGATGTTTAACTTTTAAAAATGTTTACTCTTGAATAAGAAGTTGTTGGAAGCATAAAATAAGGTTTCATTTTGGTCTTGTTTTCTGTCAGTTCAAAACACGCTGCTCTCATAGATACGAGACGTAAGGTTTCTGGTTCTGTTTTTAGGGAAAACCAATGACCATTATGACCTTCTGAAGGCCAACCTGTAACATTTTCTCTTTCCTCCTACCATCTTGGGAGAATCTGTGCCACATCTGTGATGTGGACACATGATGCTCTCCCTGAGTAAAGAGGCAATTGTACTTCCAGAAACTTTCTTTCATCACTGAACCACCATAGTGGTCATCTGGGAGAGGCCAGCAGACTTGGGACATCTGAGAGACCGGAAGCAAGGTTTCTCTCAGTCCTCGCAGCATCTCTGGTCACCCTTCAGCTGAGTCCCATGATCCTCTCCTCTCAGGCTCCCTAGGGTTTCCTGCTAGCCCTTCAAGTCCCTTGTCTCCTCCTCATCCACTCAGGGTCTATTTCTCTCAACACAGAAAAATGAGTTCATTAAAAATGAGTTA
>NW_011472884.1:21173-23413 GCF_000754665.1 Bison bison bison
ATGAGTTAAAAAGCCCTCCCTAAGAAAGAGGAAGCATGTGATGTAAAAGAGTATCCCCAGTACCTTTCTCAAACCCCATACTGGTTCCTGCAAGTATACCAATTGCTATGCAAATTGGCCATGGAAGTCACAGCATTGGAGGGAACAGTGCCAATTTCTCACTCTACGGGCTCCAAAGTTGTTAGATGAGAGAAGAACCTGCAGAGTACTCCACTAATGAAAGTACTTCAGATTTCAAATGAGGACATGAAGGGCCATGGAAGAAGAGTAACATGCCCAGGGCAAACATAGGACATTATCTTTAAAGGCAGCGTGGAATTGTGCAAAGAAGACTGGACTAGGGGTGCAAATACCTGGTACAGCTTTTATATCTGTCATGTTCTCTTTCAGACAAGCCCTCGAGCACCTTTCAGATCCAATTTCCCTATTTATAAAAATGAATAAAAATGCCTCCTCCCAGAGCCAGTGTGAGTCTCAAGTGAGAAAATGGATATGAAAGTAAGTTTTAAAGTGTAAAGTGGTTTTCACACATTAATTCTGAATATTCATTCTTTTAAAACTTGTTTTGAAATAATTTCAAACATACAAGAAACCTGTATGATTTTTAAAAATCCCTACATGTCCTTCCCCCTAGTGAACCAACTGTCAACATTTTACCATATTTGGTTTAGCTTTTTCTCATAAGTCAGTATTTGTATGCTTATCAGTACATTTCTGTATTATATTTTTTTCCCTAAACCACTTGAGAGCTGCAAGCATGAAGGCTTATTTCTACATAGTATTTCAATGTGTATTTACTATAAACAAGTACACTGTCCTATAAAACCTCAGCCTAACTATCAAAATTAAGGATGCTCCTTCTCAGTTGCTTCAGGCCTATCCAACTCTTTGCACTCCTATAGACTATAGCCCACCAGACTCTTCTGTCCATGGGATTCTCCAGGCGATCTTCCCAATCTAGGGATCCAAACCTGGATCTCCTGCCTGTGTCTCCTGCATTGGTAGATGGGTTCTTTACCACTGAGCCACCTGGGACGCCCCCAAATTAAGGATATAATGCTATTATTTAACCCACTTATCTTATTAAGATTTTCTTCAATTGTTCCCCCAATGAAATGTTTAGGTCCAGAATTCAGTCCTGGATCATGTGTTACATTTAGCTGTCATGTCATTTCAAGTCTTTCCTTGATGTGACCTTAGCTTTGGAGATTGCAGGCTTTCTAGTAACAAACTGTTTCTCCATTTCTGATAGTTCTCTGTTATTAGATTCATACTATGCCTCTGGGGAGTTTTTCTCAGTGCATCGTATCAGAAAGCACACAGTACCCTTTTATTCCATCATGTGTGATGGTAACTTTTAGCAATGGGTTAAGGTGGTTTCTGTCAAGTTTCCCACTCCAAAGTTAAGACAATTATCTTGTACTTGTTATGAAATATTCAATATTAGCTTGCATTATACTTAAAAAGAGATTTTTCCATCCTATTATTCATGTTTATTTTTATCAGTAAGGCCCCTTAGATTCTTATTTTATTCAAAGGTTGTAACCCATTACTGTCTATACTCATGTCAAAGCTCGAATTTCTAAAATTTCCCAAGTGGGAACTGTTTTAAGATGCCTCCTGTGTCTTTTGGATGTACTTACCTTACTCTTTGAGAACTTTCTTTCTTTCATGGATAATAAGCTATTCCAGGGTCATCTTGTACTTTTCTGGCTCCCACTCTGGAAATAGCCATTTCTCTGAGGGAACTTCATTACCTGCAGTAGAGAATGGTTTTCAGAAATAAAGATGTCATGGTTAGGAATGCAAATTATTATTGGATTTACAGATTTTTCACTTCTGGAATAACTATATAGCCATATGTGAAAACAATGAACCTCATACCTTGCTTCATTCTGTATATAAACGTTAACTTGAGATAGATCATAGACCAAAAGTAAAACTATGAAGCCTCTATCCAGAAAAGAAAAACACTATAAATTGGACTTCATAAAAATGAAAAATGTATTGTTTATCAAAAGATGCTCTAGCAATTATGAAGAGACAAGCCACTGAATATATATACACAAATATACACATCAAGAACTAATATACAAAAAGGTAAATAGATTTTAGAATATTTAAATAGAACATGTGTTTCAAGAATATATAAATCACTCCTAAAAATGAACAATAAAAAAAAAAAAAACTCTTAGAAGACAGTCTTTTCAGGTTTTTAAAAAGCTGAACATACCATACAA
>NW_011472884.1:23714-24796 GCF_000754665.1 Bison bison bison
AACCTGGACTGGCAATTCATTTCTTATATGATATTATACATGTTTCAATAACATTGTAGACTTTAAATGTATACTGCTAAGTGAAAGAATTGATGCTTTTCAACTGTGGTGTTGGAGAAGATTCTTGAGAGTCCCTTGGACTGCAAGGAGATCCAACCAGTCCATCCTAAAGGAGATCAGTCCTGGTTGTTCATTGGAAGGACTGATGTTGAAGCTGAAACTCCAATACTTTGGCCACCTGATGCGAAGAGCTGACTCATTTGAAAAGACCCTCATGCTGGGAAAGATTGAGGGCAAGAGGAGAAGGGGATGACAGAGGATGAGATGGTTGGATGTCATCACCGACCCAATGGACATGAGTCTGGGTAAACTCCAGGAGTTGGTGATGGACAGGGAGGCCTGGTGTACTGCGGTCCATGGGGGTCACAAAGAGTTGGACACGACTGAGTGACTGGACTGAACTGAACTGAACTGAAGTGAAAGAAGCAATCTGAAAAGACTACATACTATATAATTCCAACTATATGACATTCTGGCAAAAGCAAGACTATGGAGACAGTAAAAAGTTTAGTGGTTGCCAGTGGCAGGTTGAGGGGTAGGAATGAATAGGCAGAGAAGAGAAGCTTTGTTGGGAATGAAACTATCCTGTATAATAATATAATGCCTTTATACATTTCTCAATACCCACGGAATGTACAATTGAAAGAGTGAACTCTAATGTTAACTACAAACTTTAATTAATAATAATGTATCACTATTTGCTCTTCAACTGTGACAAATATACCAAATATATCATTCAGTAATGAAAGATGTGAATAATAGGAAGAATTTGTGAGGGAGAAGGAGGTAGAATATGGGCACTCTGTACTTTCTGCTCAATTTTTCTGTATACCTAAAACTGCTCTAAAAATAAAACTTATGCATTAAAAACAAAAGGCATTCACTCTGTTCTGTTTCAGAGTGAAAGCTAGACTAACAGATGGGCAAATGTACAATTTATGTGATTTGGGAATAAAGATGTAACATCTGAAAAAAAATAAAAAAATAAAAACAAAAGGCAAATGACTCAATTTTTTAATGGG
>NW_011472884.1:24896-26541 GCF_000754665.1 Bison bison bison
AATGGGCAAAAGTCTTGAATAAACTAATCTGCAAAATAAGACATAGGAATGACCAATAGGTATATGAAAAGGTGATAAACATCACTAGTATAAAGGAAATACAATAAGAAACTACTTTATTCTCATTTAGAATGACCAAATTTTTTTAAAGAACTAACATGATGTTGAGAATGTGAAACGGCTGGAACACTCATACACTGCTGTTAGGAAGTAAAATGGTGTAGCCACTCTATGGAGCTGACAGGCAATTTCTTATACGGTTAAACATATATCAGCACTATGACCCAGTGATACTGCTCCTAGAATAAAAACGTATGTTCACGGAAGTTCTCTACTACAATGTTCATAAAGCATTGGAAACAACCCAAATGTCTATCAGCAACAGAATGAATAAAACAAATTGTGGCATATCCATATAATCAGTACCATTCAGCAAATTACTAATGCACACAACTCAAAGATGAATCCCAAAAGCATCATTCTGAGTGAAAGCAGCCAGCCATACCTGTATGGCTCAATTTGTATGGAATCCCAAAACAGTCACAATTACATTTTGGCAGTAGAAATCAGAACAAAGGTTGCCTGAGGCTGGATGTATGTGCAAGGGGGATTGATTACAAAGAGAGACAAGAGAAATTTTGAGGGTGATGAAAGGGTTCTATATCTTAACTGCAATGATGGTTACATGGTTCTGTACAGTGTTAAAACTCATCCAACTGAACACTTAAGATCCATGCCTTCTAATTTATATAAATATACTTGATTTTTTTAAAAAAAGGACTGTGGAGTATTATCTTCAAAGACCTTAACAAAAGAAAAGCTGATGCAAAATTCTCAATATAACAAATCTGACATTTGATAATTAAGACACAGAGTACTTTTAGCATTGGGAGAAACTAATGAAGCATAACTCCCATGACTCATTTTGGAAGATACTGCTAATTTTCAAATTTTGATTATCTCTCTCTCTGGGTCCATTCAGAAGGCACTCTTTTTGTATAACGTGTATGTGTACAAATTTCAGTTACCATGTGTTGTGGCCTGAATTGTGTCCTCACCCCAAAATTAATCTGAAGTTTAACTCTGGGTCTGGAAGATCCCCTGGAGAAGGAAATGGCAACCAACTTCAGTATTCTTGCCTGGAAAATTCCATGGACAGAAGAGCCTGGCGGGCTACAATCCATAGGGTTGCAAAGAGTTGGACATGACTAAGTCTGTGCACACAACCCCCATTATGTCTGAGTGTGACCATATTCAGAGACAGGGAATTTACAGAGATGATTAGTTAAAATGAGTTAAGATGAGCCTTAATCCAATATGTATAGTGTCTTTCTAAGATGAGGATATTTGGTCACAGACCTATACAGATGGACAATGATATCAGTTCCGTTCAGTCTCTCAGTCATGTCTGACTCTTTGTGACCCGACAGAAGATGTTGTAAAGAGACATGAAAGAGGGAGCCATCTACAAGCCAAGGACAAAAGCCTGGATCATATCTTTCCCTCATGGTTCTCAGAAGGAGCCAACCCTACAGAACCAAAATCAAGAACCAATCTTGATTTTGGACTTTCAGCCTCCAGAACTATGAGAAAATAAATGTCTGTTATTTAAGCTACAAATTTTTGGTACTTTGTTATGGCAGGC
>NW_011472884.1:26641-34249 GCF_000754665.1 Bison bison bison
GTGTGTTAGTCATTCAGTCCTGTCCAGCTCTTTGTGATCCCATGGACTGCAGACCACTAGGCTCCTCCATCCATGGGATTTTTCAGACAAGAATACTGGAGTGGGTTGCCATTTCCTTCTTCAGGGCATAAGGTACGGATGTTTTCAACTAACTCTTCAGTCCACATGTTACTGTATAAATAACAAATACACATCATGATAAATGACCAATCACATCATTTTTTACACAGTGTGTCAGTGATTGGTCACTAAACAGCTGATATTCAGTTCAGACACAGACTGCAGAGCACACATGCTAAATGTGTTACATACTTTCCTCCCAGGGAAAAGGCCACGTGACATTTTATAAAAATGGATAATAGAAAGATGGTACTGGTCAACAAATGAAGGTATAGCAACGAAACAAAAATATAAAACCAAGCATGATGTGGTCATAATGGAGAGAATGAAAAAGTCACAGAAGTAACATATTCAAAAACACATTAAAGAGCCCATAAAGAAATTTCACAGTATTAAAAATGTAAGGGAGAGAATCTATATCTAGAAACAAGTATGATCATTTGCCAAGGTGTAGAAAAGATGTTTGGAGAAGGCAATGGCACCCTACTCCAGTACTCTTGCCTGGAAAATCCCCTGGACGGAGGAGCCTGGTAGGCTGTAGTCCATGGGGTCGCTAGGAGTCGGACACGACTGAGCGACTTCACTTTCACTTTCATGCATTGGAGAAGGAAATGGCAACCCACTCCAGTGTTCTTGCCTGGAGAATCCCAGGGACAGAGGAGCCTGGTGGGAGGCCATCTCTGGGGTTGCACAGAGTCGGACACGACTGAAGCGACTTAGCAGCAGCAGCAGAAAAGATGTTTATTTGCTATCATTTGTCCCCTATGTGCTGGGAAGCAGTTGTGATTTTCTAGGATCTCAAAGAAGCTCCAAAGGTCTATCCCTGTCTGTGGTTACAAAGCAGATGTCCCTAAGAGCTCACTGGGAATCTCCCGGGAATTTTACATCTGCCTATGCATCTGGCTGCAACTGCTGCTGGAGTGTAATAGACTGATCTGTTCAATCTTCTAAATCTCATGCAAGTGCCTTTTATTGGCAGACTTCAATCTAGGACCATTTAGGACAGGGGATTCTGAGAAACTATTCTCTAGCTTCTCTTCTGTGATCTAAAAACAAAACAAACAACAACAGCAACAACAACAAAAAGCTTAAAATTGTTTGATGGTTGTAGTAGGGAGAATAATGGTCATTGAAAGATGTCCAATCCTTGGAAGCTGTGAATGTTACCTTACAAGTGAAAAGGAACTCTACAAATAAAATTGCACATTTTTAAAAGGTGAATTGTACTGTATGTAAGTCATCTCAATAAAGTATACATTTAAATCATCTCAATAAATATACATTTAATAAAGCATACACCTGGGGCTTTCCAGGTGGTGCAATGGTAAAGAATCTGCCTGCCAATGCAGAAGACAGGGTAGATCCCCTGGAGAAGGGAATGGTTACCCACTTCAGTATTCTTGCCTGGAGGATTTCACAGAAAGAGGAGCCTGGTGGGCTACAGTCCATAGTGTCTCAAAGAGTAGGACATGACTGAGAACACACACACACACACACACATCATCATCATCTCAATAAAATACACATATATATGAAGAAGCACTCGTGCTTACACTAAGAAGCGTAGTGTAGGGTTATGCAGTATTGTGTTCCATGCACTCTGTTGCTGATCTACTGCCTTGTCTTACTGATGCAGATATTAGAATCAAGGCTGTAGGCCCCTTGGTCCTGCTAGACCTTCAGCTTCAGTTCCTCTAACTTATGGATGAGACATGTTCAGCTTTCTAATAAAAAACATTGGTGTCTCTTGAAGTTCATCTGCATCACCAAAGAGGTGGTGGGAGATTGTTGGGGATATTAGCTTATTCTAGTACTTTTCTGGTTTCTCCATCTTACACACACTGTATCTCCTAACTTCCTGCCCTGTTCTCTTCAGAGCAGACACAAACTCAGAAGCAACAGTTGTATAGAGATCCTTTTACCAGTTCCCACAATAGCACATGATCAAGTAATTCCTATAATAGACGTTGCATTCTTTATCACTTGTAGTGGTTCTGATGCAGTGGCCATACAAGTCCGGTTTCCATACTATCTCCATCTATCTGCTTGGACAATATGATTGCCCACTTTGCTTCCCCACATTTCCAAACTACATAGCAGTTCTCCTAGATACAAATTCTTTCAGCTTTTATCTTATGACAAAAGTAACAGACTGTGTTTTAGCTGCTCCCTTAAAGCCATATTTTGCCATTTCCAGTCTCCATCACAAGCAAACAACATGAAAAAAATACCATTATTTTATTGATATAAATGTGCATCTTTGGGGATCATTTTTGTATGCTAGTTATCCTATGCTTTATCTTATAAGATCTCCAAATCTGTGAACTTTTTCATTTGAAGTGGGAATTTTTGATATTGATTGATTTTCATTAAAAGACACTAGACTATGTTCTTGGAGAAGGAAATAGCAACCCACTCCAGTGTTTTTGCTTGGAGAATCCCAGGGATGGGGGAGCCTGGTGGGCTGCCGTCTATGGGGTCGCACAGAGTCGGACACGACTGAAGCGACTTAGCAGCAGCAGACTATGTTCTGAATCAGGATAGAGGTGGTGGAATATTAATGTATACACTGATACAGACTTTCACACCAGTGAAAACGTAAGATTTCTCTGCTAGGTTTGAATATATTTATTTTGGCAGCCTATAATCAATACAAACCTTGGACATGGAAGAAAGTAGAGACAATTCCCTGTGATTTAAGCTAATATCCTGTGAGATATGGTTTCTCTTTTCATTTAAGTTCTGCTATTTTGCCTGGAGAAGACTCTCAAGAGTCCCTTGGACTGCAAGGAGATCAAACCAGTCAGTCCAAAAGGAAATAAGTCCTGAATATTCATTGGAAGGACTGAGTCTGAAGCTGAAACTCCAATACTTTGGCTGCCTGATGCGAAGAACTGACTCATTGGAAAAGACCCTGATGCTGGGAAAGATTGAAGGCAGGAGGAGAAGGGGACAACAGAGGATGAGATGGTTGGATGGCATCACCAACCCAATGGACATGAGTTTGGGTAGACTCCGGCAGTTGGTAACGGACAGGGAGGCCTGGCGTGCTGCAGTCCATGGGGTCGCAAAGAGTCAGACATGACTGAGCAACTGAACTGACTGATTTTGCCTGGCCTCAAAGATAATAGAAAAATCATAGTTTGAAGAAATATGACCAAAATAAGGCCAAAGGCACTTAGTTCCTTTGTATTAAAAAGCCTGGTCTTACTTTTCCAGAAAGAATGGCCAATAAACCCTTGAGATAGTTGGCCTCATAGTGAGCAAAGTGAAACAAAACTTCAATGTTGATAATACAGCACTACTTGTTCATATAACAAATTAAACAAGGTATGCACATCATTTCAGTGAACAATTGCCTTAAGTGATGCTTCAGAGAACTGTTCATTACAAAGTGATAAAATATAAAACTAGTAGAAACTGATTTCTCAAAATAACACCAAATTTTATCAGACTTTCAAAAGAAACAACTGCAAACAGCGATAAATCATAGCTTTGCAACAGTAGATCCCTAGGCTTATAAGAAAATAGGATTGATGCACTAAAGGTAAAATTAAAGTTTGCATTACCATTAACTTTAATTAATCAACTCCGTACCTACCTCTGAAAACACAATAGCACTCTCTGAAAGCCCATTTTTGATGGACAGTTTCGAGACAAAACCTCTGTGTTACTTCTGTTGTGGTGAGACCTGTTATCTCCTTATAGCAGCTCAACAGCCAAACAAGCTTCATGACTGAACTAGAACACTTGCGAGAACTGAGGGCAAAGGAACTGAAGGTAGCCTGTGTTTCACCAGGGTTCTTATGTCTTTCATTACAACGCTCTTGGGCATTCAAATAGTTTGGAAATGCATTGCCTCATTATCTCATGGAAGCCTATAGTTTTTATATTTGACACATAACATTGTATAAATTTCAGGTATGCAAAATATTAATAGCACCTCTATGACATAATTACTATTTGTTGTAGTGGGCATAATTAACATCTAGTCTCTTAGCAAGTTGGATGATTATAATACAATATTGTTGTTTATATTCACTAAACTGTGCCCCAGGACTTATTTTTCAGCTAGTTGCAAATTTGTATCCTTAAACTTGATCTCTCTCTATTTCCCTACCCCTCTGATCCTGGAAACCCCTACTCTCTGTTTTCATGAGTTGGGCTTATTTAGATTCCACACATAAGTGAGATCACACAATCTAAGTGCCCATTAATGGATGAATGGATAAAAATATACAAATATTTCAACCGTGAGAAAGAATGAAATCCTGCCATTTGAGACAAGTAGATCTCTGAGATATTATGTCAAATGAAATGTCAGACAAAGGAAGACAACTCTGACAGTCTTTAGTTTTAGATCTAGAATGAACCTTGGAGGTTACTCAATCCAAGGTCTAGAGTTTGTAAACTTGTTCCAATAATAAATGCAGAGGATGAAAATTCCTAACAGAGTAAGGAGATGTTGATAGTTGAGGAGATAAACACAGGGCCAAGTGAAGATGATTTGAAGATGGCTTTGAGTTTCAATACTTTCTGTCCTTGCTGCCACGTATCAGGAAAAGTACAGGGCTGCCTTATGCACTTGGAGCTAGGCCATCAACGTCATGGTCACACCTTTTCCAATCTGCTCAAGATCTATGTGAAAGGACTTTCAGAATGAAATGAAGGACTTTCTATGCAAGGTTCTTATTTTACATGTGGGTCTTCTCACCCTATACTTACCTATTCAGATCAGAAAACTACTTGAGATATGATCATTTTTCTGACTCTTTGTTTTAGTTTTTCTTTCTGTCTAGTTTTAGTAAAATTTTTTATTTTGAAAATCCCAGTTTGTCATACCTTGGCAATAAGGAACAAAAAAGAAAGAAAAAAAATTGTTCTTGTTGTTTTTTCTTTAGCTGCAAAGGAAGTGGCTATAGATCTCTCTTGACATGAGGTTTAATAAGAAAAATTCTAAGAGAGAAATGCCAAGGAGAAGGCAAAAACTCAGAGTGAAAGAGAGGAGTGCACCTGCCCAACGGCTCCCATGGGCTTGGAGAAATTGTTTCAGGAGCAGTTCAGTGGCAACAATACAGTTATGATAAGAACACTGGGAATAATAATGGGCAGAATTAAGAGCCTGGCTATGCCATGTGATTTTAGGTAAGTGACCTGACCTCTCAACTATAGCTTCCCCTTCAGAAAAATGTACTGCCAAATTTGAAAAAGTATCATGTATATTAAACAATATAATTGTTTAGTTGCTCTTTGCAATCCCATGAACTATAGTCCACCAGCCTCCTCTGTCCATAGGATTTCCCAGGCAAGAATACTGGAGTGCGTTGCCATTTCATTCTGCAGGGGATCTTCCCGACCCAGGAATCTAACCTGCCTGTCTTGCACTGCATGGGGACTCTTTACCACTGAGCCACCGGGGAAGCCCAAATCAGAAAATGGATATTAATTGAAAGTAATTCATAGATGATAGGCATTCAGTGGATGTTTATTATTAAGAATGTTTCTTCCAAATACATTGTGTAGTTTCTTGGGCAGACCACTCCTAACTCACAAATGTTTGGATGTTTGGGGGCTTCATATTTTTTTCAATAACAGTTTTGGACATTGGCATTCCATCTGAATTTTGTTGTAACATAAGTCCCTTTCCATCAGAAATTGTAATGCTCTGTGTTCATTATAATTTGTGGCTACTCTAGAAATATTCATGGTGTAAATGATATGCTTATTACCCAAGAGAAACACTCTGAACTACCCAGTTGAGCTGGAACTAAATCAACTTTTCCAAAGTGAATCATAATCCTCACTAATGTACTTTGACTGCTGTTCATTATGCTTGTAACTGTACTGATACATTTACTGAAATATTTCCATCTAACTGGACTCTCTCCCAACTAGTTAGCATATGATAGACACCCCTGCTCCATCAAGTCTTCTAATATTGAGCAAGAATGAGGGACTAAATGCCAAGAAAGTTCTAGGCTATGGTACTTATATTTTTTTGGTGTGTGTAAATCATGAGAGAAAATTATCTCATAAGAGGAAAAAGGATATTGCCTATCACTTTTTAAAATTAATAGATTTTATATTTTAGAGCAGTTTTAGGTTTACAGAAAAATTAAGCAGAGACTACTTCCCTCCCATTTTTCTGTGTTGTGAAAACTTGTTGACACATTTCAGGTGAGAAGTTTATTTTCTGCTCCTTTCACTCCTGAAGAATTCAATTTTAATAACAAATCTGCTACAAATGAAATGTTATTCAATAATCATATATTTCTTCCTATTATGAGCTCATCAAAAGTGTAACTTTCTACTGCTGATAACCATTTGCAAAGGAAAAGGGGGAAAAAATGTAGGATTTCCAGTTCTGAATAGAAAAATATCCAAGAGAGATTTTTGTGCAATCTTCCTGTGCCAATAAAAACACTAGCCTCATTTCAGGGTACATAACTGGCTCTGTAAGCTGAAAAAGTCCATTTACTTGGCTAAGTGTCCCACTTTCCTTAGCTGCAAAATGAAGAAGTGGGACCAGCTAAGTGGTTCTGAATGTTGGCTGCTGCATACTGTAAGCTTCTGAGAAGCTTTACAATCTTACTGAGGCCAGGCCTCAAGAATAGTTTGTATAATATAGGAATGATCTTGTCCTTAAAGATTTGGCAGAATTTGACCATAAAACAACTGGATGGGATGTGTGTATACGGGTTTATGTGTGTGTGTAGTTCACCCAGGCGGAATTTACCCTACAGATTACATTTCTTTAGTGGTCATGTATATGGTGTGTGCTCAGTCATGTCTCTGTGACCTCATGGACCATAACCCTCCAGGCTCCTCAGTCCATGGGATTCTCCAGGCAAGAATACTGGAATGGGTTGCCATTTCCTTCTCCATTAGTGGTTATAGATTTATTCAGATTTTCAACGCTTTTGTGAAACACTTCTGAGAAGTTTTGTTTTTCTAGGAAATTATCCCTTTCATTCATGTTTAAATGATAAAGTCATTCACAGTGTTCCCTTTTGCCTTTTAAATCTTTTCTAGCTGCAGTTATGTTCAGATTTTCACACTTAATATTGTTTATTTAACATCTGTTTTTCTTTTGGATCCATATTTCCACTTTTATCTATTATGTTTTACTTGCAAACAGAATTTTTGTTTCTCTTCCTTGTTTTCTTGTTCCTTTACCTCTGCTTGTATATTTGTTTCCTCCTTTTTAAACTTCCTTGTGCTTTATTCTGCTGTCTTTTTTCTAATTTCTTGGGTTGCACATTTTGCTTACTTATTTTAAGGCTTTGAGCTTTTCTTATATATCTGTTTCAGTCTACAAATTGCTCTCTCATTACTGCTTTGGCTATATCTCAGCACTTTTGATATGAAGTACTTTCATTGCAATTCAGTTAAAAATAAGATTTAATTCTATTTAGTTCTGAATATGCTTCAGACATTATTAGAAATATATTCTAATATTTCTAAATATATTGGGAGTTAGTTGTTTTT
>NW_011472884.1:34349-36405 GCF_000754665.1 Bison bison bison
CATATTAAAAAATATTGTCTGGTTTATATGATATTATTTGATACTTGTTCTGGGCTAAACTGTTGTTGCTGTTCAGTTGCTAAGTAGTGGCTGACTCTTTGTGACCCCATAGACTGCAGCATGCCAGGCTTCCCTGTCCTTTACTATCTCCCAGAGTTTACTAAAACTCATGTCCACTGAGTCAGTGATGCCATCCAGTCATCTTGTTCTCTGTCTTCCCCTTCTCCTCCTGCCCTCAATCTTTCACAGCATCAGGGTCTTTTCCAATAAGTCAGTTCTTTGTATTAGGTGGCCAAAGTATTGGAAATTCAGCTTCAGCATCTGTCCTTTGTTTGAATATTCAGGATTGATTTCCTTTAGGATTGACTGGTTTGATCTCTTTGCTGACCACTAGACTCTCAAGAGTCTACTCCAGCACCACAGTTCAAAAGCATCAATTCTTTGATGCTCAGCCTTCTTTATGGTCCACCTCTCACATCCATATGTGATCACTAGAAAAGCCATAGCTTTGACTAGATGGATATTTGTCAGCAAGGTGATATCTCTGTTTTTTTATACACTGTCTAGGTTTGTCACAGATTTCCATCCAAGGAGCAAGCATCTTTTAATTTCATGGCTGCAGTCCCTGTCCACAACAATTTTGGAGCACAAGAACATAAAGTTTGTCTCTGTTTCCTTTGTTTCCCCATCTATTTGCCATGAAGTGATGGGACTGGATGCCATGATCTTAGTTTTTAAAATGTTGAATTTTAAGCCAGCTTTTTCACTCTCCTCTTTCATATTCATCAAGAGACTCTCTAGTTCCTCTTCACTTTCTGACATTAGTGTGGTATCATCTGCATGTATGAGGTTGTTGATATTTCTCCCAGAAATCTTGATTCCAGTTTGTGAGTCATCCAGCCCAGCATTTCTCATGATGTACACTCAGCATATAAATTAAGTAAGCAGAGTGACAATATACAGCCTTGACGTACTCCTTTCCCAGTTTGGAACCAGTCCATTGTTCATGTCCGGTTCTAACTGTTAGTACTTGACTTGCATACAGATTTCTCAGGAGGCAGGTAAAGAGGTCTGGTATTCTCACCCCTTTAAGAATTTTCCAGAGTTTGCTGCGATCCATACAGTCAAAGGCTTTAGCATAGTCAATGAAGCAGAAGTTTTTCTGGAATTCCCTTTCTTTTCCTATGATCCCGCTTTTGTTGGCAATTCGATCCTGGTTCCTCTGCCTTTTCTAAATCCAGCTTGAACATCTGGAAGGTCTCAGTTTACGTACTGTTGAAGCCTAGCTTGAAGGATTTTAAGCATTACTTTGCTAGCATGTGAAATGAGTACAATTGTATGGTAGTTTAAACATTCTTTGGCATTACCCTTCTTTGGGATTAGAATGAAACTGACCTTTTCCAGTCCTGTGGTCACTGCTGAGTTTTCCAAATTGGCTGGCATATTGAGTGTAGCACTTTAACAGCATCATCCTTTACGATTTGAAATAGCTCAGCTGGAATTCCATCATCTCCACTAGCTTTGTTCATAGTGATTCTTCCTAAGGCCCACTTGACTTCTCATTCCAGGATGTCTGGCTCTAGGTGAGTGATCACACCATCATGGTTGTCTGGGTTAATAACCCTTTTTTTGTACAGTTCTTCTGTGTATTCTTGCCACCTCTTCTTAATATCTTCTGCTTATGTTAGGTCCTTACCATTTCTCTCCTTTATTGAGCCCATCTTTGCATGAAATATTCCCTTGGTATCATTAATTTTCTTGAAGAGATCTTTAGTCTTTCCCATTCTATTGTTTTCCTCTATATCTTTGCATTGTTCACTTAAGAAGGCTTTCTTATTTCTCCTTTCTCTCCTTTTTTCTTGACAGAATCTCAGTATTTACTTTTAAACACTATGCTTTTTTTCCATTTTTACTGAGTTATAGTTGACAAACATTGTATGTACTTGAGGTGTACAATGTGAGGATTTGATATACATATACATTGTGAAATAATCTCTACAATCAAGCCAGTTAACATATCCACAACCTCATAAACTTGCCTTTTTTTTACTTTTTT
>NW_011472884.1:36586-36785 GCF_000754665.1 Bison bison bison
TCAAGAGAATGGATCTTATGTGTTATGTATCTATTTTTTACAAATGTTCCATATGTTTTCTGAAAAAAAATTATCCTTTAATATTAATGTTGTTTGTTGTTCACTTGCTAAGTCGTGTCCAACTTCTTGTGATTTCATAAACCACAACACGCCCGGCTTCCCTGTCCTTCACCATCGCCCAGAGTTTGCTCAAACTCAT
>NW_011472884.1:36885-37526 GCF_000754665.1 Bison bison bison
TCAGTGATGCCATGCAACCATCTCACCCTCTGTTTCCCCCTTCTCTAGGTGTGAAATTCTATATATGTCCATTAGAGTGCTTGTGTGTGTGCTTAGTGACTCAGTCATGTCTGACATTTTGCAACACTATGGACTGTAGCTCACAGGCTTCTCTTCTCAGATATTCTCTAGGTAAGAATACTGGAGTGGGTAGCCATTCCATTCTCCAGGGGATCTTCCCAACCCAGAGATCAAACCCAAGTCTCCTGCATTGGAGGGGGATTCTTTACTGTCTGAGCCACCAGCTGAGCCCATCCATTAGAATAGGATTCCCACTTTTCCTGTACAAATATCCTATAGTCAACATTTTTACAGTTTAATCCATTAGTTTCTGAGACATAAGTTTGAAAATATTCTACCATGATCATAAATTTGTGATTTTTCTTTGTACAGTTTGTGGTATTTTTGATGTTATATGTCTTGATTCTACGTGTTCAGTTCAGTTCAGTTCAGTTCAGTTGCTCAGTCATGTCTGACTCTTCATGACCCCATGAATTGCAGCACGCCAGGCCTCCCTGTCCATCACAAACTCCCGGAATTCACTCAGACTCACGTCCATCAGGTCAGTGATGCCATCCAGCCATCTCATCCTCTGTCTCTTA
>NW_011472884.1:37932-39466 GCF_000754665.1 Bison bison bison
TATTTGTTTTCTGAATGTTGAGCTTTAAGCCAACTTTTTCACTCTCCTCTTTCACTTTCATCAAGAGGCTTTTTAGTTCCTCTTCACTTTCTGCCATGGTGATTATATATCATCAATAATATATATTTAAAGTAACTTTTAGCATTATCTTTATCCCTAATACTCTGTTTTTGCCGTAACATATATTTCATTTGATATTCATATATCCATAGCACATATGCACACATATGCACATAGCACATATATCCTTGGTGGCTTAGACAGTAAAGAATCTGCCTGTCAAGCAGGAGACCTGGGTTCAATCCCTGTGTCAGGAAGATGCCCTGGAGAAGGAAATGGCAACCCACTTTGTTACTCTTGCCTGGAGAATTCCATGGGCAGAGGAGCCGGGTGGGCTACAGTCCATGGGGTCGCAAAGAGTTGCACACAACTGAGTGACTAACACTTTCAAGTTTTCATTTTTATAGAGCATTAATCCTGATGTATTTTCTTCCATTCCTTTATCTTTAGTCTCTATGTCTTTGCATTTTAGGCATATATCTTATAAACACTGCTAAGTCACTTCAGTCATGTCCAACTCTGTGCGACCCCGTAGACGGGAGCCCACCAGGCTCCCCCATCCCTGGGATTCTCCAAGCAAGAACACTGCAGTGGGTTGCCATTTCCTTCTCCAATGCAGGAAAGTGAAAAGTGAAAGTGAAGTTGCTCAGTTGTTTCCAACCCTCAGCGACCCCATGGACTGCAGCCTTCCAGGCTCCTCCATCCATGGGATTTTCTAGGCAAGAGTACTGGAGTGGGGTGCCATTGCCTTCTCCGATCTTATAAACAATATATGGCTAATTTTGTTGTATGTGCAATATAAAAACCTTGATTTTAAATGACAATTATAGACATATTCATTGTGGTTATGATATATTTGAATATATTTCTACTTTTTTCCTTTAGTTCTTTTCTCTACCCCTTCTTTGTTTTAGTTTACCTTTCTCTCCTCTCTCAGATTCTATTCACTAATCCACTCTTCTTTGTTTATCTCTTTCTTCCTTTTGGTACAAAGTGTTAGTCACTCTGTTGTGTTCAACTCTTTGAAACCCCATGCAAGCCCATCAGGCTCCTATGTCCACAGAATTCTCCAGGCAAGTATACCGGAGTGGTTTGCCATTTCCTTCTCCAGGGGATCTTCATGACCCAGGGAATTGAACCTGGGTCTCCTGCATTGCAGGCAGATTCTTTACCATCTAAGCCACCAGGAATTTTATTTCTATTATTTTAGTTATTAGCCTTAAGATTTTATTTATTTTTTGTAGTTAAGCTGCATGTCACCCATGCTGTACTACTTTATTACTTTAGATAATCCTTACAATGTATCATCTAGAACACATCATCATTATCATTTTTTTCTTATATAATATTATACATGTTTTAATGCCATTCTCCCAAATCATCCCCCTTCCCTCTCCCACAGAGTCCAAAAGACTGTTCTATACATCTGTGTCTCTTCTGCTGTCTCGCATACAGGGTTGTCATTACCATCTTT
>NW_011472884.1:39882-40641 GCF_000754665.1 Bison bison bison
GTCTTCTTTGGTAGAAATGTCTATTTAGTTCTTTGGCCTATTTTTCGATTGGGTCGTTTATTTTTCTGGAATTGAGCTGCAGGAGTTGCTTGTATATTTTTGAGATTAGTTGTTTGTCAGTTGCTTCATTTGCTATTATTTTCTCCCATTCTGAAGGCTGTCTTTTCACCTTGCTTATAGTTTCTTTTGTTGTGCTAACAAAGTGATAAATATGTGAGTCATTCAGGTATGGATTGCATAAAATGATAATTGTGGCTAATTTCAGAAGGGTATAAGACCAAATGGAATTATAAAATTAGAGGTAAGATGAAAGAAAATGATCTCTGTAATAATGTTCTAAGGTTTTGAATTATTCAAAAAGAGAGTAGAGATACTGCTAAATTTTAGATTTTAAGTCAGTTATTTAAAATTTTAAGGCTAGTTCACATGTTCTAAATAGATTATATACAGCTGTGCACAATGTTGCTATTTTAAGCTCAAAGACCATAGTATTCATTTTTGCAAGTGCTAGTGGGTTCTTTTTCAGATATACTCATTCCTTTTCTTTTTCATTTGTCTTGTTCTCTCATGGGTTTTATTCCCACTAGACCTTTAATTATCACAAGCATTTATATTATGGTCTATCAGATTATTTTAAGATCTACTGAGTAGAATGTGGGAAGGGTATGAAGCGTCCATTTTCTGTGTCTGCAGTTCTCATTCATGATGGATCATTTCCTTCTGTGTTCTTAAATTCTGGATTGTGAGTCATTTCTTTTT
>NW_011472884.1:41127-48290 GCF_000754665.1 Bison bison bison
TTACCACTGAACCACCAGGAAGCCCATATGGAGGAATTGTGGGTCACCTGGCCTGGAGGTATACCTGTTCTAGATGATTTCATGTTTGCCAATGTCCAGGGACAGTAGCAGCTCACCCACAATCTTATACCCATTTCTTGGCTTGGAGTTTCTTGCATCACACAGGTGGAGTGTACCTATTAACCCAAATCCACATGTGGTGCAGACCCAACATTTTGAATTGTTAAGAGAGATATTTTGAAATGCTTCTATCCAAAGACTTAGAGATAAAAATTATTCCTTATCATATCCCTGGGCTTTGGGAGTCTTGATTTGTTTTGCATCTTCTTCCCCATAATTCATCCTTTAGCCCACTGAAGCTTTTCAATGGCTCTAGCTTTAGATCAACATCTTAACTCCAAATTATTTCCCTTTTGTGAGTCCAAGGTCTAATCTACCCTCCTTAGATAGATGTTAAAAAAACTAACCCTTAGATTATTGACACTCATAACCCCTTACCATTCCTAGCTCAATTTTAGTTATAGCATTAAGTCATGTACTTTTCACTCTGGTATTCAGGTTTATCTTCGTTTCTGACACCTGAAACTATGATCTCAATTATGTACGTGAAAGAACTCTGTTGTATTCTATTAAGCTTTATTAGGTGTTCATTACAGAAGTATTTTCAATACTCTTTACCATTCTGCTGCAATCAGAAGTGTAATTGTTTCTTTTGCTTGTCTATCTTTCACAGTAGACTGACAGCTTCTCCCAGCTACAACTAGAGTCAAGACGTCATGGAATCTGTGCCAGAGGCATTCAACAGAATGATAACAGAATGTTCAACAGCATGAAATTTAAAAATGTAAGCTGTTTTCTGAGAATAGTCCAGGGTGGTTTATACTTTGGTTACGTGAGGATAGACATAAGAAGCTATGACAGGTGACAAAGATGATGTTCTTTCATTCCACAATAAAGAATTTGAATTTATCTACCAATAAACTTGAGGCCATTGAAGAGATTTAAACAGTGGAATGTTATCATTTATTTGTGTTACAGGCTGACCACTTCAGTTTCTCTGGGGCTGGACTGAGCATGAGAAAAGGTGGATGTGGAGAGTTGAATGAGATTACCACCATAGGAAAAGAGTGAATTTTTAAAATCAGCTTATTTTTCAGTGGTACAGTTGGACCTCTAGGTTTCCAGAGAGTAGAAAAGGTACTTCATAGAAATGAATGTATTGTGCACACATATACCACAAGTTCCCCCAAACTTTAAATAAATCTTGGGATGTTTATGTGCTCAGTAAGTCATCAATTAACTGCCTAATTGATTTAACAAACAATGTACTAATTCATGGGCCTCCCAAGTGGCGCTAGTGGTAAAGAACACAGGTAGACATAAGAGACACAGGTTTGATCCCTGGGTCGGGAAGATCCCCTGGAAGAGGAAATGGCAACCCACTCCTGTATTCTTGCTTGGAGAATCCCATGGACAAAGGACCCTATGGTCCATAGGGTCGCAAAGAGTTGGACACTACCAATGTGACTTAGCATGCAGGCATGCACATACTATTCCATAGCCTCACCCCACCTACTTCAAGCCCTTATGAATCATATCTTCCCAATTGCATGAAAAGAAAGTGAAGTTTAAAATGAACAAAATAATGAAATCCTCAAGACAGCCTAAGTCAGAAAAGAGGTTATATGTTTGCTTCTGGGAGCGATACTCTCTATTTTGGAGGCTTTCAACTAAACTGCACAGCTATTTTGGCATACTGTATCACTAAATCAATTGCCTGTATGGACAATTAACACCATCCATCAGTGAGTTAACATGGTATAAGAGTTCTCTCTCCCATTAAAATTTTCTAAGACCTAAAATAAAATCACATCCTTGTAGAAAACTTCCCTAAGTAACCCACAATGAATGATTTCTGTAGGAGAGAGGCTGACTGTCAAGATCAGTCTGTTTTCTGAAACACCCATCTATCCTCTAGTGAATACCTTTCAGCACACTCTCAGGTTTGCCTTTCTCAACCAATTCCCTAGGTTATCTGATGGCACAGAGATCTAGTGGTGTATACCCTGTTTTAGTCTCTTCAAACAGCTACTGAAGACAGGGAGAGTCAACACTGTTCGACTTGAAAGGAAAAAGATATATAAAAATATACCCAGGTGAGCACAACATGACATATTCTTTCAAGTATTCTGCACTTGTGGCCTGCCAAACATTTCAAGAAAATTTTTCTACTGTCTTTGGACAAGGTTCTTTTGAGTAAATGAGCTTCATATAAACAGTGAATAAGACAAGAGATTGGTAAGATATTAATAATTAGTAAGCAGGCTACTTATAACATTATAATATATAAATCACATTCTGTTGATTCAACTCAGAGTAGTGTGATGATTTTTTGCAATTTTCTGAGAAAAATAATACCCTTTCAATCTCTCATCCTGATTTATCCCTATCATTATTTTTAAGGTTCATGAACAATGCAATTTTTTTTTTAAATTAGAGTGATGGCCTTGTTACTTTCAGATAAAGACACTGTGTCAGGTACAGGAAGGTTTCCTTAAGAATACTCTGCTGGTAATGTAAGCAGCTCTTCCAAGAAAGAACATGGCACACTTAGCTCGTTGTGACAATCATGGAGAAGGATCAGGTGTCTGTGGGTCACCTTTGTGTTGTCAATGGGTACAGAGTCATTGCCTACTGGCACAGGGGTCTTTCTAGCCTGTCTTGGCAGGTTGTCTTCCATAAGTGTCATCCACTGAGCCTACATGTGCTCTGTCCTTTGTGTATTCATTTAGAAAACCTGTGTTGCAATGTTAACACTTACCTTGCTTCAGAGTCAGTATAGTGTGTTGGTTTGGAGCAAGAGCTCTGGAACTGGGCAGTCAGGCTAGGTCCAAACCCTGGTTCTGGCAATTATTGCCTTGTGACCTTGGGCAATTTGCTTAATCTTTGTGCCTTGCTCTTTTCACCTCTAAATTGGAGAGTAACTATACCTCTTCGAGTTGTTAGGATTAATCACTTAATACACAGTCTGTGCTTAGAAAAGTATACAGATGCTAAAACACTGCTTATTATTGCCAGACACTGTGTTAATCACTGAGGATACGGCTGTCAGAGCCCCTGTTCTCAGAGACCTTGAAAGCCTAACAATAAACTGTGACAAATGTTGGACATGGAAACTCAGGGGGTTATGGGAACCCCTATGAAGGGGAGCTAACACACTCTCAGATGACTCGCTTTTCATAAGTGCCATTGGAGCCAGTAAAAAAGCCCTGAGGCAGAAATGTACCTTGTATAATTGTATGAAAGCTAAGGAAAAGAGAACACAATAAGCTAGAAGGGTAGTAGGAGATGAAGCCCAGTGATAACAAGAGGATGTGGGACCTTTGTAGGCCTTTGTAATGCCTTGAAAATATGCTTTGAAGACAGGAGGAACCTTTGAAGGGTTTTGAATATAGGAATGATTCAATCTGACTACATTTCAGCAGACTCATTCTGTCTACTGTGTTAAGAATAGATGATATAATGGCCTGTAGCAGGGAAACCAGTGAGAAGACTACTGCAATAATTCACATGAGAGGTGAGGGTAGCTTGGACCTGGATGGAAGCAGTATTAGACAGGTCTACCCCTAAAATATGTGGGGTTCAGGGAAAGAGTGTTGATGGAACACCGCTGGAGTGGGTAGCCTTTCCCTTCTCCAGGGGATCCTCCCAATCCAGGAATCGAACCAAGGTCTCCTGCATTTGCGGACAGATTCTTTACCAGCTGAGCCACAGGGAAAGCCCAAGAATACTGGAGTGGGTAGCCTATCCCTTCTCCAGCGGGTCTTCCTGACCCAGAAATCAAACTGGAGTCTCCTGCATTGCAGGCGGATTCTTTACCAACTGAGCTATCAGGGAAGCCCCTAATAGAAGCCCACAAATGATAAATATGATATAGTCTACCTCTATATCTTACCTTCATTTTGAGAATTTTTTAAATGTATAAATATATATGCTTTTTATATTCCTAAAAGTTGGAAAACTATCTAATATGACTGAATTTATATATAATTTTATGTTTCTGGATGTTCTGTTGGTGGAATGACAATATAGGCATGATTAATAATGTAAACATATAATTTACAGTTTCCTATATATCTGTTCTATAATTCTTTTCTTGCCTTTATTTCAGTGAAATTATTGTTATTATAATCAAGTTTTTGCATAATACTTATTCTTTTAATGACAATGCCAGATTAGATATCCCTTCTTGAGTCATTGTAGTATTAATAGATTTTTTAATAAGTTCAATTTGGTGAAGCTTTGTGAGGCAGCAGCAATTGAAATTGCATATAAAATTATTAAAAGAATATTTAAATTCATAAATGAACCACAGATTTTACTCACCATGTTCCAACAGCACACTGGACAAATTTTCATTAACGTAGAAATTATTATAATGTACTTAAATTTTAGAACTTAATTTTCCATGACATATATTAATACAAATTTCACAAAGACTTAAAACAACATATAGATGTGTACAGTAATTTAGAGAATTTGTATCATGCTTCCCATATGTTGTCTTCTCAGCTGACGCTGCTGCTGCTGCTGCTGCTAAGTGGTAAATAACTCTCCTGCCAATTAAGAAGACAAGACACAAGGGACACAGTATGAGAAGATGCCAGGAGAAGCGATGTTCTCAGTGGAGATCTAGGTTTTAATTAGAGCAAGGGGGAAGGGAAATTTCAGAAAAGAGGTTAAGAATACGGTGGACTTTGGTGATGATGGGAGTGGTGAATTTCAGACAGCTTCAGGAGTGGAAGGTTTTCAGGAGTCAGGGAAAGTTCAGAAAAATAGAAAGGATAGAGGTTGTGGTACAGAATTACATGAGATTAGACTTGTGAGATGAAACCTGGACATTTTAAGCTATTAGTAGTAACTATCATATCAGACATAAAGGGCTAGTCAGATAGATCCAGTTGTGTACTAGGTCACTTTGGTGGTGTCCAACTCTTTGCAACCTCATGGAAATAGCCCGCCAGGCGCCTCTGGCCATGGGATTCTCCAGGCAAGAATACTGGAGTGGGTTGCCATGCCCTCCTCCAGGGGATCTTCCTGACCCAGGGATCAAAATTGTGTCTGCTGCATTGAAGGTGGATTCTTTGTTGCTGAGCCACCTGGGAAGCCCAAGTTGTAGAGTAAAGCTCCCAGTTGGACCTTAAATTTTTCTAGGACAAGTACCACATCTTTGACTTATTTTGTATTTCCTCTTAGTATTTAGTGATATTTAGTGTAGTTCTCTTCATATATACCATGAATGGTTTTTGACTATATACATCCATATTCACTTCCAAGCACAAGTGCAAAAGATTTTATCAACATAGTTTTCCTTCCCTAAGAGTTCTGAAATCAACCTGTCAGGCTTCAAAAGAAATTTTCACTGTGACTTTGATTCAAATTAAATTGAATTGAATCCATGGCTTAATTATAAGCATTATCTTTATAATACAGAGTATTCCAATAAAAGAACATGATCTATCCCTGCATTCCTGCTTGTCTATGTATACATTTCAAATATTTATTATGGATTTTTGTCTCAAAAAGTTTCTATAAAACTGAATTTAAAGTCATTTTAATCATGTATTCCATGTATTTGTCTTTTTCCAATTTATTTTGCCCTCAGCCAACTGTTTGTTGTGATCCACAAAGTCAAAGGCTTTAGCATAGTCAATGAAACACAAGTATAGGTCTTTTCGGAATTCCCTTGCTTTTTCTATGAACCAGTGGATGCTGGCAATTTGATCTCTGGTTTCTCTGCCTCTTCTAAATCCAGTTTATACATCTGGAAGTTCTCAGTTCATGTACTGTTGAAGCCTAGCTTGAAGGATTTTGAGCATAATCTTGCTAGCATGTGAAATGAGTGCAATTGTGTGGTCCTTTGAACAAAAGAGCACTTTTGTTTGTAAGGGAGAGTGGAGTAGCAGATGAATTCCTCAAAGAAATGAGTTTTTCTCTAGTTTAAGACTGTCTGATCAAAATCCAGGGAGACTTAGGTTTAATTGATTTTCTACTATAACCATTAAGTTTGTATTTTCCTGGATTGGTTAATTTTTCATTACTAATTCCTACTTTACAAAAAACTAAAGTGTGAGTTACCCTCCAACATGTATGAAAACAAAAGAAAAAATATCCCCAATATGTCTTAAATGTTATTGGCTTGATTGTTCTTTCTCAGATGCATGGTGAGGGTATCAGGGATGACATCACTGTGTATGTACAATATATTTCAAATCCCCATTTGGAATTCAGTGACAGTCCTAGTGCTATAAAAGTAATACACTACTAAATAATTAACTAAGAAATTATGAGAAGCAAAATGGAGAGTAAAAGACAACTGCAAAGCATCTATCACAACAAAATAGTCATCTTTTCTAGTTGATTCTGTTTATTTTTCTGTGACTGAAGAACAAAATATCAATTATGGGCAGATGGCCATTAGCATAATCCATAATGCCAGAAGATAAAACAGTGCTTTGTATCTTTCACCTTTGATTAGTAGCATAATGTTTTATCAGGCTCTCTATAAATAACACTGAGGAACAGAGTATGGGCTTTGAAAAACCAACAGTTTGTTTTCAATAGTAGCATCTCTGTTGAGAAATAAAAGAAGAAAATATCATCCAAATCTTCATACAAGGATCAAAGTGTGGGATGTTTCTGATTCACTAGAAACCAGGGTATACACTCAGTATATAGCAATCCACTTACAGAATTAACATTTCCATGAAAATCTTCTTTAACAAGATAAAAGAATTTGGACTTTCTAACATAAAAGCAAATGGTATAAGTAATATATCCATATTCTATGTGTTTGAAGCAAGTTTATACTGTCAAACTTGGCGAGTTTTGGGATTCCTGTCTTAGATTTCACCTAATAGGCCTCTGACAGCCTCTATTCTACAAGGTTTTTTAACCTTCATTGCCCTCCACTCTATTTCCATCAGGAGGGAAAAAAATCAAAGGCCACAGACAACAAAGCCTAAGGAGCCTCCAGCCCCAGGATTTAAGATGCTCCCATGCAAAGGCTGGATGACTCACAGCTAATAGCAAATTCAGGTGAACATCTTCCATCTCTGTAGGAAGAGTGGGCAAAGGCTATAAAAGATGAGACTAAATGTTAT
>NW_011472884.1:48390-49719 GCF_000754665.1 Bison bison bison
TAAATGTTATTTAATTCTACTCAAGTACAAAAGTTAGAACCTCTTCTATAACCTGTATTAAATAGAGAAAAGCACCACTGAACCTGCAAAGGGACCAATTTTAAATGAAACTGTGTCAGCTAAGGAGATGACTTATGGTAGATAGAGCAGAAGAGGATCTCTAGGGGGTAGTGGACTCAGCAATGGAGGAGACTCTTCTAGGCAGTGCTCAGCAGGGATTGATTCTTTCCTGTACCTATATCCAATGAGGTAGCCATTTTGGAAATATATTTTGCCACAAATGTATTTTGCAGATGGCATCAGTAGAGCCAGTTTCCACTAAAGGAAAGTTGCAGTGTCAGCACTCCACAAATCTGTGAAGATAGCCACTCAAGTCATAGACATAACAAGACAGGATATTGAAAAACTGCCATTACACTAAAAGCTCTTTGCAGTTTAATATTTTGGAACTTAATGACTAGAACTTGTAGGCCAACTAAAAAGCCTTTCTCACTGTTTGGTAGCAGTAGACAGTAAGGAGATCAAACCAGTCAATCCTAAAGGAAATCAACCCTGAATATTCATTGGAAGGACTAATGCTGAATGAAGTGAAGTCACTCAGTCCTGTCCGACTCTTTGTGACCCCATGGACTGTAGCCTACCAGGCTCCTTCATCCATGGGATTTTCCAGGCAAGGGTACTGGAGTGGGTTGCCATTTCCTTCTCCAGGGGATCTTCCCAACCAAGGTATTGAACCTGGGTCTCCCACACTGCAGGCAGACGCTTTACCCTCTGAGCCCCCAGGGAAGCCCAATGCTGAAGCTGAAGCTCCAATACTTTGGCCACCTGATGTGAAGGGTTCAGTTCAGTTCAGTCGCTCAGTCGTATCCGACTCTTTGCGACTCCATGAATCGCAGCACGCCAGGCCTTCCTGTACATCACAAACTCCCAGAGTTCATTCAGACTCACGTTCATCGAGTCAGTGATGCCATCCAGCCATCCTAACCTCTGTCGTCCCCTTCTCCTCCTGTCCCCAATCCCTCCCAGCATCAGAGTCTTTTCCAATGAGTCAACTCTTCGCATGAGGTGGCCAAAGTACTGGAGTTTCAGCTTTAGCATCATTCCTTCCAAAGAAATCCCAGGGCTGATCTCCTTCAGAATGGACTGGTTGAATCTCCTTGCAGTCCAAGGGACTCTCAAGAGTCTTCTCCAACACCACAGCTCAAAAGCATCAATTCCTCAGTGCTCAGCCTTCTTCACAGTCCAACTCTCACATCCATACATGACCACAAGAAAAACCATAGCCTTGACTAGACGGACCTTTGTTGGCAAAGTAATGTCTCTGCTTTT
>NW_011472884.1:50732-51594 GCF_000754665.1 Bison bison bison
ATCTTGGTCGTGAAGATCTTTTTTGTACAGTTCTTCTGTGTATTCTTGCCACCTCTTCTTAATATCTTCTGCTTCTGTTAGGTCCATACCATTTCTGTCCTCTATCGAGCCTATCTTTGCATGAAATGTTCCCTTGGTATCTCTAATTTTCTTGAAGAGATCTCTAGTCTTTCCCATTCTGTTGTTTTCCTCTATTTTTTGCATTGACGGCTGAGGAAGGCTTTCTTATCTCTCCTTGCTATTCTTTGGAACTCTTCATTCAGATGCTTATATCTTTCCTTTTCTCCTTCGCTTTTCACTTCTCTTCTTTTCACAGCTATTTGTAAGTCCTCCCCAGACAGCTATTTTGCTTTTTTGCATTTCTTTTCCATGGGGATGATCTTGATCCCTGTCTCCTGTACAATGTCACGAACCTCATTCCATAGTTCATCAAGCACTGTATCTATCTGATCTAGGTCCTTAAATCTATTTCTCACTTCCACTGTATAATCATAAAGGATTTGATTTAGGTCATGCCTGAATCTCATTGTAAAAAACCCTGATGCTAGGAAAGATTGGGGGAAGGAGGGAAAGGGGGTTACAGAGGATGAGTTGATTGGATAGCATCACCAATTGAATGGACATGAGTTTGAGCAAACTCTGGGAGATAGTGAAGGACAGAGAAGCCTGGATTACTGCATTCCATGGGGTCCCAAAGAGTTGGCAATGACTCAGCAACCAAATGCTGCTACTGCTGCTAAGTCACTTCAGTCATGTCCTACTTTTTGTGACCCCATAGATGGCAGCCCACCAGGCTAATCTGCCCCTGGGATTCTCCAAGCAAGAATACTGGAGTGGGTTGCCATTTCCTTCTCCAATCACC
>NW_011472884.1:51824-53837 GCF_000754665.1 Bison bison bison
AAACAATTCTGTATTTTTTAAATTAATGCATGAGTATTATTTCCCATGTCATTAATATTCTCCAATAATGTCATTTTTAATTACTGCATAGTATTCAGATTTTCTCTAAAACTATTAAACATTAGTATAAATAATATTTTCTTCTATCTGTTTGGAGTCATAGTTAATGAAGTAAGATAGCAAAATTAAACATGTGGTATACATTTTAGAACAAAAATAATTATATTTGCAGATGTCATAGCTGTGTACCTTGAAAATCCAAAATATTATTTGGGTAAATCAGCTATTAGATTAAGAAAATTTAGGAAGTTGGCTAGAAATAAGTTTTGTTTTATGCTAACAAAGAATAATTAGAAATTGAAATTCAAGAAAGAAAAAGAAAACCTATTCACAATTGACACAAATTCTATAAAATACTAAGGAATAAATGTTATAATGAAAAAATATGAAAATATATTGAATCCATACAAAAGTACCCAAATATATGGATGGATATACAATGATCCTTGGAAATGAAGACCATACTTTAAACCTGCAATAGATTTCTAAATCTAAAGTTCCTGTTGTTTGGATAGGATTCTCAAAAATATCAAAGAGTACATTTAATATGGCATGAGATAAAATATAGGCCATGTGGCTTACATGAAACATATTTTGGAGGGTTCTGGGGGTTGCCTCTAGGAATAAAGCAAGTGCCCTCCAGAGCAGTGGAAACAAGCACAAGATAATCTTTGATCACTCATCAGTAATGACATGTAGGAGGCTACAGATACAGAAAACATACAAGCAGCAAATCACAGCATCAGTTCAGTCAGTTCAGTCACTCAGTCGTGTCTGACTCTTTGCAACCCCATGGACTGCAGCACACCAGGCGTCCCTGTCCATCACCAACTCCCAGAACTTGCTCAAACTCATGTCTGTTGAGTCGGTGATGCCATCCAACCATCTCATCCTCTGTTGTCCCCTCCTCCTCCCACCTTCAATCTTTTCCAGCATCAGGGTCTTTTCCAGTGAGTAAGTTCTTCACATCAGGTGGCTGCAGTATTGGAACTTCAGCTTCAGCATCAGTCCTTCCAATGAATATTCAGGTCTGATTTCCTTTAGGATGGGCTAGTTGGATCTCCTTGCAGTCCAAGGGACTCTCAAGAGTCTTCTCCAACACCACAGTTCAAAAGCATCAATTCTTCAGCACTCACTTTCTTTATAGTCCAACTCTCACATCCATACATGACTACTGGAAAAACTTTGACTAGATGGACATTTGTTGGCAAAGTAATGTCTCTGCCTTTTAATATACTGTCTAGTTTGGTCACAGCTTTTCTTCCAAGGAGCAAGCTTCTTTGAATTTCATGCCTGCAGTCACCATCTGCAGTGATTTTGGAGCCCAAGAAAAGAAAATCTCTCATTGCTTTCATTGTTTCCTCATCTATTTGCCATGAAGTGATGGGACTGGATACCATGATCTTAGTTTTCTGAATGTTGAGTTTTAAGCCAAATTTTTTACTCTCCTCTTTCATTTTAATTAAGAGGCTCTTCAGTTCTTCACTTCTGCCATAAGGGTGGTGTCATCTGCATATCTGAGGTTATTGATATTTTTCCTGGCAATCTTGATTCCAGCTTGTGCTTTATCCATCCTGGCATTTCACATGATGTACTCTGCATATAAATTAAATCAGCACGGTGACAATATACAGCCTTGACATACTCATTTCCCAATTTGGAACCAGTCTGTTTTTCCATGCCCAGTTCTAACTGTTGCTTTTTGACCTGCATACAGATTTCTCAGGAGGCAGGTCAGGTGGTCTGGTATTCCCATCTCTTGAAGAATTTTCCACAGTTTGTTGTGATCCACACAGTCAAAGAATTTAGCATAGTTAATAAAGCAGAAGTAGATGTTTTTTGAAATGCTCTTGCTTTTTTTATAATCCAGCAGATGTTGGCAATTTGATCTCTGGTTCCTTGCCTTTTCTAAATCCAGCTTGAACATCTGAAAGTTCACGGTTCACGTACTGG
>NW_011472884.1:53937-54582 GCF_000754665.1 Bison bison bison
CAAGTTTACAGTTCTTATCACAAAAGAAATGTACAAGTGCCAAGAAATTTTTGAAGAATAACGTGGGAGGAATTGACTTATCAGATCTCAAAATATATTGAAAAGCCAATGTAATCAAAGGACTATGGTATTGACAGAAGAATAAACAAATGGAAAAGTAGAACAGAAAAGAGAGTCAAGAAAGAGATCCAAATAAATATTGTTGTTTTTCAATCACTAAATCATGTCCAACTCTTTACAACCCCATGAACTGCAGCACAGCAAACTTCCCTGTCCTTCACTATATATAGGAATGAAACATATTAAAATGGGGACAATCAAAGAATGAGGGAACAAAGGATTATTCAGCAAATCCAATTAAGTCCATTTGTATCCATATATTTGGAAGAAAATTTAGAAAAATATTATAAACTCAAATGACAACAATGAGGATAAAGCTTTTAAAAATATAACAGACAAAACATACACTTCTAGTACACAAAAATCTTGCAAATCAATAATTAATGATTTATTATAGAAAATATAACAAATGCAATACAAAACAGGCAAAGCTTGTGAATATAATGTTCACAGAATTAAAAAATAATAAATGTACAAAAATATGTGCAACCTCAGTAGTTTTCAAAGAAATGAAAATAGAAATAT
>NW_011472884.1:54682-54931 GCF_000754665.1 Bison bison bison
ACCTTTTCCAGTCCTGTGGCCACTGCTGAGTTTTCCAAATTTGCTGGCATATTGAGTGCAGCACTTTTTGCTTGATTTGCAATCAAGATGATTTTGCCACCTGAATAGCAGTCTCTATGATTAAAGAGCTAAGGTTGATTTATTTAATGATAGTTGATAATAGCAATACTGGGCAGTAGAGTTAGTTACCACATTAATTATTTTTAATCAAAATGTAAGTGGATTTTTTTTACAGTTATAACAAGTTTA
>NW_011472884.1:55664-57493 GCF_000754665.1 Bison bison bison
GAACCCCCCTTCCACCTCCCTCCCCATTGCATCCCTCAGGGTCATCCCAGTGCACTGGCCCTGAGCACCCTGTCTCATGCATTGAACCTGCACTGGCGATCTATTTCACATATGATAATATACAGGTTTCAATGCTGTTCTTTCAAATCATCCCACCCTCGCCTTTTCTCACAAAGCCCAAAAGTCTGTTCTATACATCTGTGTCTCTTTTGCTGTCTTCCATATAGGGTCATCATTACCATCTTTCTAAATTCCATATATATGCACTAATATACTGTATTGGTGTTTTTCTTTCTGGTTTACTTCACTCTGTATAATAGGCTCCAGTTTCATCCACCTCATTAGAACTGATTCAAATGCATTCTTTTTAATGGCTGAGTAATATTCCATTGTGAATATGTACCACAGCTTTCTGATCCATTCGTCTGCCAATGGACATCTAGGTTGCTTCCATGTTCTGGCTTTGTAAACAGTGCTGTGATGAGCATTGGGGTACACGTGTCTCTTTCAATTCTGGTTTCCTTAGTGTGTATGCCGATCGGTGGGATTGCTGGGTCATGTGGCAGTTCTATTTCCAGTTTTTTAAGGAATCTCCACCCTGTTCTCCATAGTGACTGTACTAGTTTGCATTCCCACCAACATTGTAAGAGGGTTCCCTTTTCTCCACACCTTCTCCAGCATTTATTGTTTATAGACCTTTGGATAGCAGCCATTCTGACCGGTGTGAAATGGTACCTCACTGTGGTTTTGATTTGCATTTCTCTGATAAGGAGTGATGTTGAGCATCTTTTCATGTGTTTGTTAGCCATCTGTATGTCTTTTTTGGAGAAATGTCTGTTTAGTTCTTTGGCCCATTTTTTGATTGGGTCGTTTATTTTTCTGGAATTGAGCTGCATGAGCTGCTTATGTATTTTTGAGATTAATTCTTTAGCAGTTGCTTTGTTTGCTATCATTTTCTCCCATTCTGAAGGCTGTCTTTTCACCTTGCTTATAGTTTCCTTCATTGTACGAAAGCTTTTAAGTTTAATTAGGTCTCATTTGTTTATTTTTGCTTTTAATTCCATTACTTTGGGAGGTGGGTCATAGAGGATCTTGCTGTGATTTATTTCAGAGAGTGTTTTGTCTATGTTTTCCTCTAGGAGTTTTATAGTTTCTGGTCTTACATTTAGATCTTTAATCCATTTTGAGTTTATTTTTTGAGCACAACGGCAACCCACTCCAGTATTCTTGCCTGGAAAATCCCATGGACGGAGAAGCCTGGTAGGCTACAGTCCTCAGGGTTGCAAAGTGGCAGACACAACTGAACAACTTCACTTTTGGAGCACACACCTTTAGACTCAGCTACTTCATTTGTAGAAATCTACCCTGCCACTATAAATGGATGTTCATTATGGCATCCCTGAGTTTCCTGGGTGTTGCAAGGATACTTCATTGTCCAAAATCCCTTGAAATAATTTGCCTTTCTGAGCCAAGATAATTGACCTTTAATGTTTTACCCAAAAAGGAGACATCTAAATAATGCTATCAGGCTTGCATATTCAACTTATTTGACCAAGGCAATTAATTCTTCTGTAAAATTTACTGAAGTACATTGAACTTCATAAAAACACTTTCTTAAAATCCCAGCAGTAGACATAGGCTTTAGTGGTAGACAAAAAAAATGTAAATTGTTAATTCTGGCCTGTACTATTGTTAGATCTTTTATCCAGCTTCATCAGTTTAATTCTCTCCCTATATATAAATCTTTAGATGTGGAGTCAAATTCTATTATACTGCATGATATAGTGTAATTCTGGTCTTCCACCACTTTTCTTACTTCCCAGTTAACA
>NW_011472884.1:57721-61742 GCF_000754665.1 Bison bison bison
CAGTATTCTTGCCTGGAGAATCCCCATGGACAGAGAAGCCTGGCAGGCTACAGTCCATGGGGTTGCTAAGAGTCAGACACGACTGAGTGACTAAGCACAGCACATCATGTCACTAGTATAAATTGGACCCTCAATAAATATTGATTGAAAGAATGAAAAACATCTTTTATTGAGAGGAGGAAAATGTGGAACATGAGAAGGAGAAAGACATAAACCATTCATGCAAGTATTTGTTATATGTCCTAAATTCTTATTTTTTCCCAAATATTTATGACACACATTTTGTGTTAGACATCATTCATCTATTAAACAAATCCTTAAAAATGAGTACCTATTATAAGCCAACACTGTTCCAAGAACTGAGGACATAACAATGAATAATATAGAGGATGGAGTTTACACTGTATCAGAAAATTTTCTAGCCCTTATACACACACTGCCTACCTAAACATTTTTCCAGCATATTTCAGAAAAGAAAAGCAAAATACAAATCCTTCCAATAAGGACTATCCTAAAGCTGAAAACTGTACTGTATTTCTTTCATTCATTCATTCAATCAACACATATTTACTGAATGCCTACCTCTATGAGACATGTTCCAAGTAATGTGAAAACATGAGTAAATGAAAAAGACCAAGTCTTTGCCCTCAAGAAGACTGTGCTCTAAACACAGACAAGATAATTTCAACTATTAATAAGTGGCTGGAAAAAATAAGTAACATGAATAAAATAATGAGGGAGTGGTTTAAGGCCAGGGTGGTTTGTAGAGGTGACTTCTGAGCTGAGACCTAAATGACCAGAAGGAGTCAACCATGGGAAGATAGAGATGAAGAGTTAGAGCTAGATCTCCAGAGAGAACAGCTTCCCCAGGATGAATGAACTTGAGGTGTTTTAGGAACAGAGAGGAACAAAATGATCAATGGAGGGAGTGATAAGTGATGATTTCAGAGAGATGTCAGGAGACCGGATCATGTTGGACCCTGTAGGCTAAAAGAAAAGGAGTGTGATTTTTACTCTATTATATGGTAGAAAGTCATTGAAAGGTGTTGAATAGGGGAGTGGTGGAATAAGATTTACATTTTTTTAAAATCACTCTGGCTGCTCTTTAGAAAACTGGTGATATGGAAGTAAGGGTGGAATCAATATTGCATTATCCCAAACTAGAGACAATGGTAGTTTAGACTGGAGTGGGAGCAGTAAAGATGGTTAAATTCTGCATATATTTTGAAGGTAGATGGTTTCAGGGACCCAAACACAACTTTCAACTTTGCTAATTCACTATAAGGACTCACAAAACCTAATAGCTTAATCTGAATGGTAAGGTTTATTACAGCAAAGGATACATAGCAAAAGGAACAGGAAAAGATGTTCAGTGGGCAAAGTCTAGAAGGCTAAACATAGACTTCATGTCCTTACCCATCGGGGGCCACATAGGGCAAGCTTTGTGTCTAGCACCAAACTATGGGGACAGGTGTGGAATGTATCAGTCTACGAAAGCACATTTGAATCTTCGGGCCTGAGGCTATAATTAAGAGCTGGTCACACAGGCACATCATAGTACATAACTAGCTGTAGCAATGGAAACTTCAGGATCCCAACAATGCAACCAGGTGCACAGTATTGAACTTCATGTTTATGCAAGCAAACTGGCCAGCTGGCACAGCAGAGTCCATTGCTCCAAGTGAACACAAACACAATAAAATCATTACTCCCTGACATAAATAACATTCTCGAGGTCACATTTACAAAAGTTGACCAAGGATCAACTGTGGCTCCAAGTTCCTTGGACATACAAGACATAAGTAACCAGATATGCTATGTTAATTCTTTGCACATACAGAACCAAGAAGATTTCCTAAGGAATGGGAATGTGTGATGTGTGATAAAAAGGAGTCAATGAGGTTTGTGATCTAAGTAACTGGAATAACTGAGTTGGCATTTCTAAGATAGAAGAGAATATGAGAGAGGCAGATTTACTAGAGATAGGGGAAGAGCAGAAGTTCAGTTTTGGACATGTTAAGTTTGAGATGTTTATTAGCCATCTAAGCAGTGATGGCCAGTAAACAGTTGGATATACTAGCTCAAAAGAATGGTCAAAATTGGAGACATAAGTTGGAGAGTCACTGCTATATAGTAGTTATCAAAACCATGGTTCTCAGTGACAGTACCTAGGGAGATTGTACAGATGGAGATGGTTATCCAGAATGCAGTCAGCAGAGAAAGAGAAGCCAGGAAAGATTGAAAAGGAGATCCCACAAGATAGGAGGAAAAGAAGAAAAGAGAAGCAAAGAAAAAATGTATTATTCTAGAAATAAGTGATCATCTGAGACAAATGTTGCTAAGAGGTCAAGTCACTGAAGACAAGAACAGTAATTCTTGGTTTTTGCAAGTGGTGCTCACAGTAACCATGAATAATAGAAATAAAAGTCTGATATAAAAGGTGACAGGATGATGGAAGGTGAGGAATTAACGTGAGTACATACAAATCTTTTAAAGCATTTTGCTGTGGAGGGGAACCGAAGAAATGAGGAGTTTTCTGGAATATGTCAGATGTCAAGGACGTTTTTGCATCTTAAGTTTGAAGATACTACAGCATATTTACATGCTGATGGAAATGACCTAGTAAATATTCAAGAAAGAAGGAAATATACATAGGTTCTTGAAAAAAGGGGACAGGGAATAAGATACAAAATTCAAGTGGAGTGTGAACCTTAAGTAAGAGCATGATAATTAAAACAGTATGGTACTGGCCTAAAAATAGACAGATAGATCAATGGGACAGAATAGACAGCCCAGAAGTAAACATATACATATATGGTCAATTAATTTAGAGCAGAAGAGCCAGGAATATACAATGGAGAAAGTAAACCTTATTAGGTAGAGGACTTTACTGCATGTATGTATAAGAATGAGTTCTGTTCTGAGACCACACCGGTAAGTTCAATCTGTTCTTAAGTCCGACAAAGTTAGCCTTGGTACCCAACTAACACAATCAGAGGACAAGTTGCAATTTCACTCGTGCCTGATGTTGATGGAATGCATGTTGGCATCTTTGAAAGTCTGTGCCTTGAAAGTTCATATGTAGGGGAACTTTATGGGTGTGTGTGTATGTGTGTGTGTACGCAGTACAACCGAATCGTTTTGCTGTACACCTAAAACTAACATGACAATGTAAATTGACTATACTTCAATAAAAAAAAAAAAAAGAAAAATCTACTGTTCCTCTCTTGTCACTGCTTTGTGTTTACTGGACTGATCAGCTGCTTAGCAGAATTAAAGTTTAATATTTGCAAGGCTTGTTGAGCTCTTCATTTCCTCCTTTCCTTCACTATTTTATTAAACGCGTGTTTTGTTTCAGGCTCTGTCCTGAGCTCTGCCAATGCAACAGTGAACAAGAGACATAGTACTTGCCCTCATGACACTTACATTCTAGCAGTCCAACAGACTTTAATGAAAGGATCACCCAAGTTTTATAATGTATACTATCAACAAAATAAGTGCTATGAGTTCCCTGAACTCTGATATAGTCTGAGGAATCAAGGAAAGCTTCCCTGTGAAAATGCCTCTGTAGTTGTGATCTGAAGGATGAATTGGAGAAAACAAGACAGAGACAAGGAGTGAAAGAAAGAGTGTATCTTAGACAAAGGAAAAGAAAAAACCAGAGGTATTATGATGGTAGGGAGTTAGTGTGTTATTATGTGCCAAGGTTTGTACACATCTGTTGTTTTAATTCTCTCAACGATCCTTTCTGCAAAGTAGCTAAACTCCCATTTTAGCAATGAGAATATGGAAGCATAAAGGGTTACTAGCTGCACAACCTGGAGTAAGTGAGTTTAAAGCCAGTATTGAGTGTCTCTAAGGCAGTGATTCTCATTCTGAATTCTCCCATCCCATAGCACATTTGGCAATATCTGGAAACAATTTTAGTTGTCACTACTTTGAGGGTGGGTGGGTAAACTACTGGGTTGAGGTGGAGATGATGCTACATATCCTACAATGCACAGGACAGCAATCATAATAA
>NW_011472884.1:61847-63923 GCF_000754665.1 Bison bison bison
TTTTAATAGTGCTGAAGATAAGAAACCCTAGCACTATTGAAATTTGGTTGGCCTCCAACTCTTGACCCTTACACAGACTTGTCTCTCTCCCTGGAGGCTTCTTAGTCCTTTGAGCAGATAGATTTCTGGTCAGTCAGCTCCAATTAGCCATACATACCCAGGGGTGAACATGGATTAGACTTAAGCGGGGACCTTTGCTACTTGGCAGTTCCTTCAGTGATCCATACCAGCTTTGTAGTGTCAGTTCCACCTCATAGATGAAGAAACAGATGTCAGATAACATACCTTGAGTCTCAGAAGTCACAGTGACAGAGCAATTGAGTCCAGCTCTTTTGAAATTGAGTCTGGTATCATTTTCCTTCATAAGGCAGCCCTTCAAAGGACAAATGTTTACTCTCAGCCTCCTCAGGTAAAACTGGCAAAGGCTGAAGATGCAGGTATGAATCCGGGTTGCAGGGGTGCTATAAAGAGTTTGTCAAATTTAGTGCCTACATTATTTTTTTAGGAACTTGAAAATCAGCCCCATGTTATTCAGCTTGAATTCTTCTCTTGTGAGGCTCAAAGCACACCAGACAGACAATCTGCTGTTTGTGTAGAGAATGTGTCAGGAGAGAAACGAATAGCACCCACATGCGAGCATCTGCTCAAAAAATCCATTTCACCATTAACCATACAATTGAGTGAGAAAAACATCTGTGCCTGCTATTGCAGATGTAATCATAAAACCAAAATTGAGCAATGGAACAAACTGGAAGGGGGCAAAGGACAAGAAAAGAGAGAAGCACACAGCTTTATTGTCAGCAAGGAATGGGTTTGTGGCTGGGCTCCTACACTGAATACTCTCGCCTTCACCTTTCAAACATGACACCATCTGTAGGAAACAGCAAGATCGTGAGCAGACAAATTATGCAAGGCAGCTCTCAGGAAGCAATAAACAAGGCAGAGGAATCCTGGAGACTGCAAATCGATAGCAAAAAATATATCTAAATACATGTTGGTGGCATTTCAACGTTAAGGCAGATGACAGGATTGTGGAACAAGACACTGTAGAAAATGTCAAAGCTGAAGGGCCCTCAGAAATCAACTAGTTCAATCGCCAATCTTACTCATGAGGAAACTGAGGCACAGAGAGAGATGTGATTGCCTAAGGTCACACAGCTAATTAGTGGCAGACAATTCTAGGCAGTTCTGGGGAAACTTTTTTTTTTTTTCCCCACACACGCAAGAGAGAAACATTTTACAAAACTTTACAAATAACTGAGAACACCACCTCAAAAGCATAACTGTGTTACAGCAATATAAATTTATGCCTTGATTCTGGGAGCCAAAAGCCAGTGCTGATCTTTGCCCAAAGTGGCGAAACATGATTCTGCCACTCAGGGTAAAACAGAAACACCTGCTAGATCTCGCCAAGTGACACTGCACTTCTGCTTAGAAAACATACCTTAAAGGTAAACGCGGCTCTATTTCTGCTGGACCACCAGTTTTAAAGAACCACACAATTTTAATCTGAAGGTGAGAGGAAAGGGAAACCAACCAGGCCCATGGCGCCCCCAGACCACACCCTTTTCACTGGTCCAAGAAGAATCTGCCCCCAGGAAGTCAGGACGCTGGGCTCTGGCTTCTGATTCTGCCTAGAAGTAGCTGTATGACCACAGGATAAATACAGACCACTGGACTTGAGCCCTCCAAAACCTCTTCTCCTCCAGACAAAGGGATGAGAAGAAGCAAAAGGAAAAGAGAAAATGGAGAAATGTATGGGAAGAGATAGTGGGAAGAATCAGGGTTGCCCTCTCTCCCTGTCTATGCCCTCAATAGCCAGCCCAACTGTTATGGAGTCCATATAATGTGCCTCCTAAATTCAGCCTGGGTTGTATCATGCATTTGGTGGCCATTCATGGTCATCTTCTTTCATGAACTATCTGTTCAAATCTTTCCCCCATTTTTATCAGTTTTTTTTCTCATTAAGGGATCATAAAAGGCATTTATATATTCTGGATGTAAGTATTTTCTCTGATAGAAGTGCTGTGTGTAGTTTCTTCTAATCCAAGGTTTGCCTTTTCATTTTTTCAAAAA
>NW_011472884.1:64023-64583 GCF_000754665.1 Bison bison bison
TCCCAATGGAGAAGGCAATGGCACCCCACTCCAGTACTTTTGCCTAGAAAATCCCATGGACGGAGGAGCCTGGTAGGCTGCAGTCCATGGGGTCGCTAGAGTCAGACACGACTAAGCGAGTTCACTTTCACTTTTCACTTTCATGCATTGGAGAAGGAAATGGCAACCCACTCCAGTGTTCTTGCCTGGAGAATCCCAGGGACGGGGGAGCCTGGTGGGCTGCCGTCTATGGAGTCACACAGAGTTGGACAGGACTGAAGTGACTTAGCAGCAGTAGCAGAGTCCCAAAGATTTTCTCCTATGTTTTCTTCTAGACACTTTAGAGTTTCAAGGTTTACATTTAGTTCCACTTAGAATCCATTTACATTTATATCCATTTCGGGGTGATTTTTGTGTATGGCACAAGGTAAAACTTGATGTTCACTTTTTTTTCCTGTTCAGTTGATTTAGCACTATTTCTTGTACAAGCTGGATTTAGAAAAGACAGAGGAAGCAAAGATCAAATTGCCAACATTCGTTGGATCATGGAGGAAGCAAGGAAATTCCAGAAAAACCTCTAT
>NW_011472884.1:64683-65827 GCF_000754665.1 Bison bison bison
CATCTATTTCTGCTCCATTGACTACACTAAAACTTTTGACTATGTGGATCACAACAAACTGTGGAAAATTCTTAAAAAGAAGAGAGTACCAGATCACCTTACCTGTCTCCTGAGAAACTTGTATGTGAGTCAAGAAGCAACAGTTAGAACTTTATATGGAACAAGGGACTGGGTGCCAAATTGGGAAAGGAGTATGTCAGGGCTGTATATTCTTACTCTGCTTATTTAACTTATATGCAGAGTACATCAGGCAAAATGCCAGGCTGGATGAATCACAAGCTGGAATCAAGATTACCAGGAGAAATATCAATAACCTCAAATATGCAGATGATAACACTAATGGCAGAAAGGAAAGAGGAACTAAAGAGCTTCTTGATGAAGGTGAAAGAAGAGAGTGAAAAAGTTGGCTTGAAACTTAGTACTTAAAAAAATACACCTGCTGATGCAGAGGACACAAGAGACACAAATTCGATCTCTGGGTGGGAAAGATCTCCTGGAGAAGGGAATGGCTACCCACTCCAGTATTCTTGCCTAGGAAATCCCATGGACACAGGAACCTGGTGGGCTACAGTCCATGGGGGTGCAAACAGTCAGAAGCGACTAAGGACACACATGCATATGTGCAAAACAATTCATTTTGATAAGCTGATATGATCTAACCTAACAACACAGAAATTAATCAGGATTTTTCTAATAATCCTTTTATATTTAATCTTTATGGCATTTAAAGATTTTCACCAGTGCTCTTTTATTTGGTATTTTACAGCTTTGCAAGATAAGCAGAGGAGATCCTACTATCTCCAATTTACTGATGAAGACATTGAGAATCACATGGAGATAAGTGACTTGTCCAAGTACACAAAGCTAAAATGGGGTGGAGCTAAGATTGAACCCTAGGTCCTCTAATAGCCTGCTACTAAGTTTCAAATTAAAACTCGCTAATACTACAATCATTGTTTCTTATGTCTCAGGAAGTTCAGATGGAACATATAGCATCACCAAGGTCTCTAAATATTTTCTTTAATAATTCTTTTCCCAAATTATGAGTGTCCCAGTATCACTCTCTGGACACTAGGACAGAGACAGCTTTTCCCATGACCTTTCGAGTGGTGTCACTTTAGAAACCTTTTAAAAGACTGGGCCA
>NW_011472884.1:65927-67661 GCF_000754665.1 Bison bison bison
TACTGAGAGGAAGAACATGTTACCTTGAAGAGTAATCAGTTATGTGAATGGTTTCATTGCCTGTTATACCATGGATTATGCTTTCATTTTTCATATTAATGTTCTTTATGTTTTTCAATTAGTCACGGCAAATTACCTGTTCTTCGCCTTGGCAAGGGCAGCTCAGTGGGCCTCGGTGGAGTATTTTCCAAGTTCTGTCTGGTGAATTCTTGCTCACATTCTTCTTGAGGTATTAACATGTAATTTTTTGAAAGAATGAATGTGTTTCATTTGACACCATCTCATTCATGTAGGAAATTATTTATTGAATAAGGAATTGGAAATTTTCTCCTTTCTTTTTTTGCAATGGTGCATTGCAAAAAATTAACTTTAAGTTAAATCTTAAAAAAATAATTGGAACATTAAATAAAATTAAAATTCATTCAATATTTCTTAGTCATTCTAACAGGGAGGACTTGTAGCACAGAGCATACGAAATAGCAAAATCTCTAAATCCATGCCCACCTCCATTTTCCCCTGTCCAGTCACAGCAAAGTGCTTGCCCCTCCTCTGCACTCCATCCGACTGTCCCAATATTTACCATGTGACAATACCTGACTAGCTGCATTCTAACTACCTGTTTACTAGTCAGTCCCCATCCGTCCAATCCAAGTGTGTGACATCTTCTAGGACAAAAATAATGTCTTAATCAGGACTGAATTCCTAGTTATTAACACACTGCACAGCACAGAAGTAAGCACTTAGAAAGTAATGAGTGAATAAAGCCATTTGCCTTTGGAAAACATGAATATATCCTTGTTAGCTACAGCCTTAAATCACAAAGTAGGCTGTGTTCAATCTATAATTTAAGCATTATGCTACATTCCCATAATCTTCTTTGGGGAGGGAAACCAAGTAACTTCTCTGCCCTTCAAGATCTGAGTCTAGCCAAGCTCTGCCAAATGTCAACTTTCTAAAGACCACATGGTAGCCTCCCTTTAGAGGACTTCATCAAGAGCTCTCATTTTCCTTTCCTTTGATGTATGACATGGTCCTTAAGATTAGCAAGTTCCTTCAAACCCTTTTGAAAGACATCTGAATATATTAGAGATGAGGGGAGACCTCTTGTTCCTCAAAGAGACTGGTGTTATTATATTTTGTAATTTTTTGGTTAGTGGGGGCACTAGAATTTCCAGCCCAAGGCCTACCCAGAGTTACATCTCTGCTCTTCACCAGAGGATAGTTTAAATTTCTTTGCATCTAATTCCTTTGTTTCTGTCATTTTATGACTTTGGGGAGAGGGGGAGAGAACTGTTGTGGACATTCTGTGTCTCTTTAAAGAACTGAGTTATTATTAAACTGATACCTCCACTATTGAAATCCCTTGTTGTTATTAATAATCACTGCAATCAGCAGGGTGGAGAGCCATGAAAGAAAACGCTCTTATTTATTGAAACTTTATGCTAGTTTATATAGCATAAATATAACAAGTGAAATATAAGTTTTAAAATGTAATTATGTATTAAACATATCTATCTAAATGTACATTTTTCAGTTCTGAGGATTTTTTAAAATTTATTTAATTCTTAAATGTTTTGGCCATGTGGCACACCATGTGGGATCTTAGTTCTCTGACCAGGAATCGAACCTGTGCCCTGTGCATTGGAAGCGTGTAGTCTTAACCACTGGACCATCGAGTAAGTCCCTAAGGACATTAATATTGTTGAATCAAGGTTCCACCTTATGACCACACTC
>NW_011472884.1:67761-69609 GCF_000754665.1 Bison bison bison
TCCTTCTCCAATGCATGAAAGTGAAAAGCGAAAGGGAAGTCGCTCAGTCATGTCCAACTCTTCGCGACGCCATGGACTGCAGCCTACCAGGTTCCCCCGTCCATGGGATTTTCCAAGCAAGAGTACTGGAGTGGGGTGCCATCACCTTCTCCAATATATATAAGTAGATTCAAAAATATCTCTACTTTTTATACATTGTGCAAATAAGTGAATATAGATAATCCATTGAGGAAATGTTTACTTGACTTGAAATACAACTAAACTACAAAAGACCTGAAAAACAGCCTACAATGTCTCTCTTTCCAGAGAAGTCTTTTAAGTGATACTTGCTGCTAATGGAGTAGCATTTGGAAATCATCAGAGGGATAGCATAGTTGAAGGATTGTAAAAAAGCCTGAGAAAATTTCTGTTTTCCTTGACTTGGGTACAATGTAGGATCAGTACAAGTTGGTACAGTATAGAATTATCTGCCCTTCTCTAGAGCTCTCCAGGAAGCACAAATGCCACGTAACCTTCAGTGTCCCATTCTTGCAACTTACCACACCAACAAACAAAAAGTTCCTTCCTGTGACTAAGGAACACTTTTCCTGCTTTGATGTAAATTCAGTTCCTTGTATTGTGATGTTTTGCTGCAAAAAGAACAACTAATACCAATTCCTTTTGTACAAATTTTTCATGCCCTTTGAAACCATAAAAAGATGACTCCTATCTTTATAATCTCCAGACCAGATGAAACCTAGTTCACTCTGTTCTCAGTCTCTTTAATCTTTCTTCCTCTGATCCTGTTTAAGGACCAAAACAGGAACAGCTCCAGAATCTTTCTCTATTCCTGGTTCTTTGGGCTACTTGGAAATGGATACAAACTGAATTGTCCACCCACAAAGTTATTATATCATGCCCACAAATGCAGATAATTGCCTGGCTAAACAAAAAACAGATAAACAAAGAAATCCTGGAGAGACTTAGGCTGTGTATGTATATGTGTGTGAGTGTTTTTCATTAAGGGTTAGAATTGAGGAGACAAGCAAATTTTGTAGCATTAACTCTGGGTAGTCAATTTCAAAAATGAATGAGAAAAAATTAAAAGGCAGCTAATTTAGAGATATAAAATTTATGTCAAGAAATAGGGTTTTCAAATTCCTAGAGAAAGGCAAATCACTATCAGTCAAAATTCCTATCAGACAGAAAGTTCAACAGTATAATGCAGATGTGGCAGAATAGAAAAGAGGAAGTTAAAGTTCATATTTCGTTGGATGTTCGTTAAGTCTCTTAAATTCTATTATCCTATAGTAAACACTTCTTGGGATTGTGCCCCAGCTTACAATTTTCCTTTCTCTCGGGATGGCCCTCATATGCAGAGGTGATAGGCCACCAGTGGTCATGTTAATACTATGAGATCCTGATCCCACGGCCACAGTTATTGATCCAGGGGTGGGCACAGGATCCAAACCAAATAAACAAAGTTCTTTCTTTCAGGAATTTAAAATCTGGAACAGAAAAGCACAGTGCATTGTAAGCAGTTTCATTCTGTCTAGCCCACCTGAAATGAATTCTTTACGGTTTTCACTTGACATTCATTTCCTTCAGTGCAGGCTCTTTGTCATTTAGCCCTCTATGTAATAAACAGACGGGCTTCCCAAGTGGCTTAGAGGTAGAGAACCTGCCTGTCAGTTCAGGAGATGCAATAGATGCAGGTTTGATCCCTGGATCAAGAAGATCCCTTGGAGGAGGGCACAACAACCCACTCCAGTATTCTTGCCTGGAGAATCCTGTGGATAGAGGAGTCTGGTGGGTTCCATTTCACAGGGTCACAGAGAGTCAGACACAAATGAGTGACTAAGCACAAAC
>NW_011472884.1:69709-71294 GCF_000754665.1 Bison bison bison
TCTCAGAAGGAACCAACCCTGCCAATACCTTGATCTTGGACTTATCTCCTCCGGAGCTCAAAATGATGAGTGTACTGTAACTATTAAAACATAGGTATATGTCAACAAACAAAGATGAAAAGCAAATATGCAAAAACAGAATGCACTGACTAGTTATGCAGTGGGTTATGAGTGAGTCCTTTCTCTTGTCAAAGCCTGCAATAGCTGTATCTAAGTAAAAAATTTGCTACAGTGATGGCAAATTTTGTTGAAATACTGGTTCTAACAGGCCATGGGTAGTACTAGAATGGACTTCCCAGGTAATTCGGTAGTAAAGAATCTGCCTGCCAGTTCAGGAGACGCAAGAGATGCAGGTTTCATCATCCCTGGGTTGGGAAGATCCCCTGAAGTAGGAAATGGCAACCCCTCCAGTATTCTTGCCTGGGATATCCCACGGACAGAGGAACTTGATGGGCTACAGTCCATGGGGTCATGAAAGAACTGGACACAACTGAGCAACTAAGCACACTCACAGCTCACACATAGTACTAGGATATTTCTCTAAAATGGAAGGGGGAAATGTATGTCATAGGTTTATTGCTGCAGCATCCTAAAAAAAAAATCTGGTGGCAGTAGAATCTGTACCTATAATTAAATGTGTCCTAATTCTCAGTGTCTCTCTCTCCACATTTCACACAATTTCAATAGCTTTGCATGCTGTGCCTGGCATCCTTGTTGTCATAACTGCTATAGTCAATTGTGAGTGGTGAACTATTGAATGACTAAAAAATGGTCAATTAACTTGGTGTGGTCTTTTTCTCCTGAAGAATGAATTTTTCATGCTATTGAACCTCAGCTCCACAGGTGGGCCTCTATCTCTGCTTAGCAACAGTGTCGTCATCTATCCCTACATATTTCTGACTGGCTCCCAGCTTCTTCAGCCCCCATCCCCTGGGCCCGCCAGTTTCTGTTCCTATCCACTCAGCCATTGCAAACTAAATCTGACCTCAAGGAGGGGAATATAAACAAGACTGGAACATTTTGGCAAGGTATCATACATAAGATTGTGAGTGCACAGTACATATTCTATTGCTTCTGTCTCTTGGAGAACCGTGACTAACATCTATGCACTGACCTAGAGAAGAATCCCCCTACCCCCTGGCTTCTGTGCACATTGCCTCATTTCCATAAAGTTCACTCCTTCCACATGACAAAATTAAAGTTATTTTCAAGGTCCCTCCTCTGGTATACAGCTTGTCTATTTGCACCTCTATTTCTGTGATTACTATGCTCTGTTTAACATCACAGTTACCTGAGGACCTAGTGTCTTATCCATATTAGCATTACGTGTTCAATGATTGCCATATAGTAAATGCTCAATAATTAGTTACTGAATTAATAACTGGCAATAAATATGGTGTTCTTTTGCAAAGGTCATGAAATCTTTCTTTGATCAGAAACCTCAAAATGGTTTCCTTTATTCAGCAAAGACTGTACATAGTATATGACATTGATTTCAAAATATTTTGCTTCCCCATGTCAGTTCTTAATGAGATAGTTCAATGTAATCCATCATTTTAATATTTGACAATTCTCCAAGTAAATT
>NW_011472884.1:71394-72600 GCF_000754665.1 Bison bison bison
TTCATGGTAAACAGGGCAACATGAAGAAATTACAGATACTCTTTCTAACTTGAAAAATAATGCTTTTAGATGTGGTTTTTGTGCTCTTCAAAGGACCAAGATAAAATATTAAGAATCATTTAACTTGTCTCATGCCTAAAGGTGCTTTGGGATAAAAGGAAGAGAGAGTGGGAAGGAAGTCAGTTAGCATTCTTTCCCCAAGATCCTAACACAACAGTCTAGACTGTCCTACACAATCCCTGTGGATGTGATACCAATCCCCATTTTAGAAATGCAAAAAAAGAAAGCATAGGGATATGAAGTGTATTTTTCACTGTCACTTGACTTGAGTAGAACAGTGAGTGTGTGTGCATGTATGTTAAGTCACATCAGCTGTGTCTAACTCTTTGTGACCCCATGCACTGTAGTCCTCCAGGTTCCTCTGTCCGTGTGATTATCCAGACAGAAATACTGGAGTGGGTTGCCGTGCCCTCCTCTAGGGGATCTTCCCAGCTCAGGAATCAAACCTGCGTCTCCTGCATTGGCAGGTAGATTCTTTACCCCTGAGCCACCAGGGGAGCCCCAAGTGGAACAGACAAGACTCAAATCAAATCTGACAGCCACTAAGACTTACAGTAAAGCAATTGCATCACCTGCCTTAGAACTCTCAATCCATTCCCAGTATCAAGCAAAACAACGAAAGTATATTGTGAGATAAAATTTTTGCAACAAAGAGATTGATAGATCTTCTTTCAATTCGTACCATACCAAAAAAAAAAAAAAGTTTGTACCATACGTTCAATAAATAGATACTGAGGGGTCTCCATGTATAAGCGATTATGCTGGAAGCCAGAGATACAGCAGGTTCAGAGGTATCACAGTCCCTGCATTCAAGGAGTACACATTTCAGGGAGGAGAGTTTGAAAAATAATTATAAAGCAACTTATTTATTATCAGTTTCAGCCAGCGTTACCAGGATGTTCTGGGTCACAGAAAAGTGGACCTGACCTCTGCTGGATATATGAGATTGTTTTCCTGAGGATGCGACTTTTAGAGGTAAAATTGGGCTTCCCTGGTAGCTCAGATGGTAAAAAAATCCACCTGCAATGCAGGAGGCCCCAGTTCGATTCCTGGGTCGGGAAGATTCCCTGGAGAAGGGTTAGGCTAACCACTCCAGTATTCTTGGGCTTCCCCAGTGGCTCAAAATCTTTCTGCAATGCAGGAGAC
>NW_011472884.1:72700-77587 GCF_000754665.1 Bison bison bison
CTCTAGTATTCTTGCCTGAAGAATCCCCAAGGACAGAGGAGCCTGGTGGGTTACAGTCCATGGGGTCACAAAGAGTCAGACATTACCGAGCGACTAAGCACAGCCCAGCATAACGCATGGAGAGTAACAAAACATTGAATAGGCATAGGACGGATAGAGAATTAGAGACAGTTGAAACAGCATGTGAAGATTCTCTGAGTCATGAAAGAGCATAGAATTTTAAAGGAACTGAAAGAAGATAGAAAGGCTGACAAAGTAGGCATAGAGTGAAGATTTACATTCTCAGACTCTGCATTGCTTAGCTCCAAGTCAGCACTGGGTCCAACCAACAAGGTGAAGAATATGCCCACACTCAGTTGCAAAGAAAACAGAAACAGCTGGTGAGATAAACAACAAAGTGAGTACATCCTACAGTTAATTTACCCTGGAAAATAACCCAAGATAGCAAAGAATTCCAGGCCCTTCATCTCTGAGTCATCAAAACCATCCTGTGTTCCTAGTAAGCATTAAATCCCCACCCTTATATTTTAGATGAAGCTACCCAATGTCCTTCTCATCATATCTATATTTTAATCTATTCTAAGTAACCATCACCTGAACTAAACTCTTCGAGATCACACTGTTTAGCTTGAAGCTGAATAAACCATTCTTTCAAAGTTTTTTAATCAGTCATAAATGATGTATTCAATTTCTCAGGGCCACACTTAGTGTGGAAAAGATACAATTCTCTGAAGAGCTATATTGTTCTCAGAGTCTCAGTTACCTGAACAATAAGGATGTCAATGCAGTACTTACTGGCTTATGACAATCACAGTATAAGCTGAAGCTGTTCTAACCCTCAGGGAAGCCATCAAGAAAGAAAGCATTCAGATAAATTAAATTTGTAAGTCAAGGCCCAACAGTAAAGCAAGTTGTGTAGCTTTTCAGGTTAACCAATTCCCAGTATTCATTGTTAAAAAGTAGTGTAAAATGATAATTACAAATGAAAAACATGACATGAGTAATAATTTTTCTAAAAATCCAAGAGGAAAATTAAGTCAAATATTATTTGAAGTGCACAATTAGCAAAGTTTTGGAATGGCCCCAAGTGACAATTTCAATCTTTGCTCTTCAAATAAAAGCTGACATATTTTTAGACAGTAGAACTGACTAAGATATAAGTGCCTTGCAGTTAAAGTAATTGCATTTCTGGTGGTGGTAAGTGAATTACAGAAGTGACAAATGCTGTACTTAAATAATTTGAAGCCAACATCTCCTGTCTGCACAGAGCAGATTCAAAAGAGCAGAAGTCAGGAAAACATCTGCCTCATTTATTCTGTTCTTGCCTACATGACTGAGGCCCAGTTCCTAGTTTGAGCTGGAGTTATTCAAGCGCACAATACAGGCAGCAATGCTGTCCAACCAGCATCCTGAAAACAGCAGATATGTCAAGACTCTAATTTCTAGCAGCAGTCAGCTTACTTTTCTTAAAAGTGAAAAAATGATGAAAGTAGCTCTAAATGTACAAATGTACATTTAACCTTGACAAAAACCTTTTTCCAGTTTCAATGAGAAAGGACTCTGCTGTTCAAGGAAGGTGAAGAATACCACTCTGCCTGGAATGCCTGTCATTGCCACTCTTAGACTCTGCATCCTTTCTATCCTTCAGTTCAGTTCAGTTCAGTTGCTCAGTTGTGTCTGACTCTTTGTGACCCCATGGACCGCAGCACCCCAGGCCTCCCGGTCCATCACCAACTCCCAGAGCCTACCCAAACTCAGGTCCATTGAGTCGGTGATGCCATCCAATCACCTCATCCTCTGTCGTCCCCTTCTCCTCCTGACCTCAATCTTTCCCAGCATCAGTGTCTTTTAAAATGAGTCAGCTCTTCACATCAGGTGGCCAAAGTATTGGAGTTTCAGCTTCAACATCAGTCCTTCCAGTGAACACTTAGGACTGATCTCCTTTACAATGGACTGGTTGGATCTCCTTGCAGTCCAAGGGACTCTCAAGAGTCTTCTCCAACACCACAGTTCAAAAGCATCAATTCTTCGGTGCTCAGCTTTCTTTATAGTCCAACTCTCACATCCATACATGACTACTGGAAAATTCTATCCTTCAAGGCACACTCAAATTCTACCTTTTCTTTCAAGTCCTATCACACCCATCCTCTGGTTTCTATAACCCTGGTTTATATTCTATTGAGTATCATCCTGCATTCTATTTGGTGCTAGTGGTAAAGAACCCACCTGCCAATGCAGGAGACTTAGACGCAGGTTCGATCCCTGGTTTGAGAAGATGCCCTGGAGAAGGCAATGGCAACCCACTCCAGTATTCTTTCCTGGAGAATCCCATGGACAGAGGAGCCACATAGAGACAGATATGACTGAAGAGACATAGCACGTACTGCATTCTATTAGCTATGCAAGCATTCATCTGTCTTCTTAAATAATTTGCTAAAGTTATACATGAGGTCCTGGAAGACAGGTAACACGATCACAATACCACTTTCAATTTCTAAAGTAGTTTTTAGCATATAGTAGTATAATAGAGGCTTGTTGAATTAGATATGCATGTGTGCTAAGTCACTTCAGTCATGTCCAACTCTTTGCAACCCTATGAACCATAGCCCACCAGGCCTCTGTGTCCATGGGATCCTCCAGGCATGAATACTGGGGTGGATTTCTATGCCTTCCTCCAGGGGATCTTCCTCCACAGATCAAACCCACATCTCCTGCATTGACAGGTGGGTTCTTTACCACTAGTGCCACCTGGAAAGCCCATTGAATTATATACCAGAAATTAAAACCTTCTTCAAGCCAATACCTTGAGATTGTTTAGGGAATGCCTTGAAACCTGACTGCATGAACATATGTAGTGAATAAACTATTCCTGAACAATTCAACTGACCTTCTTAGTCAGAAATCAATCAGCCATGGTCTAAGTATGCAGCAGTGCAAACAAGGAGTCTATATCCCCAAGTCTCTGTCAATCACGTTCTTCTAGAAGATCCCCAGTTGCTATGTTTGACAAATTCATGGTTAGATAGGTTTGGGGATGGCTCTGCTGCCCATCTAGTAAACAGAGTTTCTGTGTTAAAAGAAGACAATGTTTAATATCTGGAGACTTTTTCTGGGGGATAGAGGGAGGATTAAATAAAAATTACAAAAGAAAAATTCTGGTATTTATCTTTTTCAATTCACAAATATCTATTTACTTTGAAAATATCAGCCTAAATAGTACTAACCATCTCTTCACAGTAAATTAAGAATATATATTTGCTTGATATATATTTTTATGATCATAGTCATTGTACTAGTTCCATTAAGATATGCAACGTGATCATTGATTAAATCCTTGTTTATGCATTCAACTGAGCTAATAACTTTGTGGCTTCATCATCCATTCTGCAGCTGGATCTCTGAAAAATGAAGTTGGATCAGCATGATATAACTTTTTTGTTAATAAACTATCCAGAAAAGGTAGCAAAGTGTATATCCTGACTATTAAACTTGTAGAGTCAATCAACATGAAAGTGTGATCATGTAAGCACAAGACAGAATAAATCAAATGTGCCACATGAGCCATGCATTTTGCATCATTATTCTCAAATTACATCCTGTTTGTCACTAAGTCTGTCTGGCAGCCTGTTTTAATTTAATTAAAAACAGGAAAAGATACTTGTCCATGTGACTTTCATGCATCTTGCAGAAGAGGAAGTTTTTTTCTAATCTCATTTCTTTCTTCTTGAGATTTACTTGGAAAATACAGACAGTGAGATTACCAAAGTTGTATCTAAATATACACACAATTTAGCTGGAATTAGGCATCAGTTTTTTTTATTGATTTCATAACACTATCTTTTGTTCCCTGCTTCTTTTTTCATCAACACAGATATTTGTAACTAATGTCTCCTTCTTTGTATAAGTAACAATAAAAGGAAATAAAACCACCCTAAACATTTCACCTAACTAACATGTTATTGTAGACTAATAATTTATTTTATAATATCAACATTAGAAAGTACCTCTCCCATTTAACTGTGTTCTTATAATGTTATTTATTTTTCATAACACCATTTTTAAATTTTCTTTTTGATCAAGGGATATAGGAGCTTTTCACCTCTCCACCCACATAAAGAATTTTTTGATGGTTACTCTGTCAGTCAACCAGAAGGCTTTATTCTAAAAAAGCTATTCTTGAATATGTAATAGATTGTTCTCCTTGAGATTAAGTGATACAGTGGGACCACAGTAACTTAACATATGTATTGATCTTATTTATTCATGGGATAAACTTGGGAACAATGAAACGATTCTTTTCCTTTTTCATCAAAGATATAACTTTCTCTTTAACATCTACCTTGTACATCACTCAGATGAACACACAGTTGGATGGAAAATCATATGTTATCCCAGCCTGAGGAAATTTAGGAGTACAAATGAATTCCAGATATCTAGCACTTTCTCCAGCATGGACAATATATTATATAACATTCTTATCCCAGGATTCATATACTGTTTTTATTTACTTTTATATTTTATAGCTTCATTGAGATATATTTGGCATATTACATTGTGTAAGTTTAAGATGTAAGACATCTTGATTTGATATACTAATATATTACCATATAGTAATATATTGTAAATGATTAACTACTACCTCCATCCTATTATACAATTAACATTTCTTTTTTTTGTGGGGGAGAACATTTAAGATCTACAGTCTTAGCAACTTTCAAGTATATAATACATAAATAATAGCTATAACCCTCATGATGTACATTAGACCCTCAACTTGTCAATCTTACAACTAGAAGTTTTCATTCCCCAGACCCTGGTAACCACCACTCTACTCTCCATTTATATGAATTCAGCATTTTTTGGATTCTACTTTTAGGTGACATCATG
>NW_011472885.1:0-617 GCF_000754665.1 Bison bison bison
GATGAAAGTGAAAGAGGAGAGTGGAAAAAAGTTGGCTTAAATCTCAATATTCAGAAAACTAAGATCATGGCATCTGGTCCCATCACTTCATGGGAAATAGATGGGGAAACAGTGGAAACAGTGTCAGACTTTATTTTTTTGGGCTCCAAAATCACTGCAGATGGACTTCAGCCATGAAATTAAAGACGCTTACTCCTTCGAAGGAAAGTTATGACCAACCTAAATAGTATATTCGAAAGCAGAGACATGACTTTGCCAACAAAGGTCCATCTAGTCAAGGCTATGGTTTTTCCAGTAGTCATGTATGGATGTGAGAGTTGGACTGTGAAGAAAGCTGAGCACTGAAGAATTGATGCTTTTGAACTGTGGTGTTGGAGAAGACTCTTGAGAGTGAGTCCCTTGGGCTGCAAGGAGGTCCAACCAGTCCATCCTAAAGGAGATCAGTCCTGGGTGTTCTTTGGAAGGACTGATGCTAAAGCTGAAACTCCAGTACTTTGGCCACCTCATGCAAAGAGTTGACTCACTGGAAAAGACCCCTGATGCTGGGAGGGATTGGGGGGCAGGGAGGAGAAGGGGACGACGAGAGGATGAGATGGCTGGATGGGCATCACCGACTC
>NW_011472886.1:0-509 GCF_000754665.1 Bison bison bison
GATGGGTGTGCTTGTCCTTTCATTGACGAACTGAGAATTGTTCAAAAATTTTGAGAGTATGAGTTATTTAAAATTACTCAAAAATTACATCTTCCATCCAATCTCCCAATCTAGAAACCTGTTGACTTTTGACAACCCTGCACATTCTAAGTCTAGTCATTAGCTGAAACCAACCATCTCCAATTCAGATCCATCTCTAAAATGAGACTGTCATTCACCTCAATTGCTCCAGCTCTCAAATCTTGTTTAAAAGATTTCAATAATCTCTTCCTTGGTTGCCACACTCATGCAGCCACCTCCCACTGTGCAGGGAGACCTCAGCTAAAGCAAAGACAAGCACACCCATCCCCTGCCAGGAAAACACCTTACAGATTTCCAATGATTCTGTGACAGAATTCCGTGTCCTGGTCTGGCCCATGCATGTGCCCTGACCCATGGCCTTCTGTCCACCACATCTCCTCCCATACTCCTCAAGGGCTCCTTTTGCTCCTGCCACCCCAGATGACTCC
>NW_011472887.1:0-531 GCF_000754665.1 Bison bison bison
CAATTCTTTGGTGCTCAGCTTTCTTTACAGTCCAACTCTCACATCCATACATGACTACTAGAAAAACCATAGTTTTGACTAGATGGACCTTTGATGGCAAAGTAATGTTTCTGCTTTTTAATATGCTGTCTAGGCTGGTTCCCTGGTGGCTCAGACGGTTAAGCGTCTGCCTGCAATGCGGGAGACCCTGGTTCGATTCCTGGGTTGGGAAGATCCCCTGGAGAAGGAAATGGCAAGCCACTCCAGCACTCTTGCCTGGAAACTCCCATGGACGGAGGAGCCTGATAGGCTACAGTTCATGGGGTCACAAAGAGTCAGACACGACTGAGCGACTTCACTAGGTTGATCATAGCTTTCTTCCAAGGAGCAAGCATCTTTTAATTTCATGGCTGCAGTCACCATCTGCCATGATTTGGGAGCCCAAGAAAATAAAGTCTGTCACTATTTCCATTGTTTCCCTATCTATTTGCCATGAAGTGATGGGACCAGATGCCATGATCTTAGCTTTTTTAATGTTGAGCTTTAAGCCAA
>NW_011472888.1:0-890 GCF_000754665.1 Bison bison bison
CATTCCTTTCATTAATCAGTCCCCTCTTCATGGCTTTATTCACACTACTTCTTACTCCTCATCTTTTACACCTCATTTGCTGGGTAAGCATGTATTCTGTTTTAAAAATGAACATAAACAGCTCCACCTGCAGCCTTCCCTCCCTCTCCATCCCAATGAAGTAGGAAGAAAACTGCTCTTCTTTACATGTCCACATCCTTCCCCTGAGAACTGTGTTTATTCAGTTACATAATGTGAGCATCTTAAATACAGGATCATGTTTTATTAAGTATGTAATATAAATTGAATGAATATTTGTTGAGTAAATTAATATAAAACAAAGACCATAAAATTATGAGAGCAATCATGAGGGTATTTATGAAATGGTGCAACACATTCTAAAATGAGACATGATAACTTTTTCAGAACAGCATCAAGAAATAAGTGTAGTTAACCACACTCAATTAGTTCAAAAGGGAGCAAATGAGTAACTGGAAAGATAACTCATACTACAGCATGTTTAATGAACTAGTAAAAGAGAAAGAAAGGGACTTCCCTAGTGGCTCAGTTATTAAAACTCTGCACTTCCACTGCAGAGGGCATGGGTTTCACCCCTGGTCAGGGAACTAAGATCCCACATGCTGTGAGGTGTAGCCAAAAAAACTAAAAGTGTATAATATCCCATTGAACAATAATCCCTGATGCTGGGAAAGATTGAAGGCAAGAGGAGAAAGGGATGACGAGGATATGGTGGGATGGCATCACCAACCTAATGGACACTGAGTTTGAGCAAACTCTTTGAGATGATGAAGAACAGGGAAACCCTGGTCCATGGGGTCTCAAAGAGTCAAACATGATTGGGCAACCAAACCACAAAAACAACTGATTAATCAAAAGGTAGAAAGAGAGTG
>NW_011472889.1:0-692 GCF_000754665.1 Bison bison bison
TAGTTTGGTTTATACAAGACGCATGTGACTAAGACCAATAGAACAGGCCAGTGAGGTAGGAGGGATCTCAAGACTCCCTCTTCTAACTTCTTCTACCTCCTCAAGATTCTGTGGTTTTTATCCCACCCCTTCCTTCCTGCTCAAGGACTTCAGCATCTTGCACTTTAGGCAACTCACTTAACGGCCTCTTCTGGTCCTCTAACCATTCTTGTTTTTATTATACAGCCCAGAGTTCAAACTACCATCCTTTCTCACTTACCTAATTCTTATGAACCATTTTTAACCACTTTTTAAACTTTTTTTAACTTTTATTAACCATTTTTTTACTTTTTAAACCATTTTTTAAACTTCCCAACAAGTTTTTTGGGAAGAACTTTTTCCCCAAATGTGATCAGACACCACAGAGATTTATTGGTTTCATTTTTCATCCTGAAGGCATCCTTCTCAGAACTTTTGTTGAAAGTGCCATGAAGGGTTTAAGTTGAAATAATGAAATATCTGAATTACCTGTCATGAACAGGAGTTTGTGAGATTGTACAGGAGGCAGTGATCAAGACCATCCTCAAGAAAAAGAAATGCAAAAAGGCAAATGGTTGTCTAAGGAGGCCTTACAAATAGCTGAAAAAAGAAAAGATGCAAAAGGCAAAGGAGAAAAGGAAAGATATACCCATTTGAATGCAGAGTTCCAAAGA
>NW_011472890.1:0-770 GCF_000754665.1 Bison bison bison
TCCAGCTTGTGCTTCTTCCAGCCCAGCGTTTCTCATGATGTACTCTACATATAAGTTCAATAAGCAGGGTGACAATATACAGCCTTGATGTACTCCTTTTCCTATTTGGAACTAGTCTGTTGTTCCATGTCCAGTTCTAACTGTTGCTTCCTGACCTGCATATAGGTTTCTTAAGAGGCAGGGCAGGTGGTCTGGTATTCCCATCTCTTTCAGAATTTTCCACAGTTTATTGTGATCCACACAGTCAAAGGCTTTGGCATAGTCAATAAAGCAGAAATAGATGTTTTTCTGGAACTCTCTTGCTTTTTCCATGATCCAGCAGATGTTGGCAGTTTGATCTCTGGTTCCTCTGTCTTTTCTAAAACCAGCCTGAACATCTGGAAGTTCACGGTTCACGTATTGCTGAAGCCTGGCTTGGAGAATTTTAAGCATTATTTTACTAGCATGTGAGATGAGTTATGGTCAGACGTGGGTTTAAATCCCAACTTAGCCTTTTCACAGGGAGAAAAGGATGATAACAACAGGACCTGACTAATGGGTAGTCATGGGGACCAGAAGTGATAATGCATATCAGACACTTATCAGAGTGTCTGGACATAAGTAACTATTCACTACATGTCTGGTACTATTGTTAGCAAGGAGTGCGCTCAGGCCATGCCCCAAACTGGCTGTAAATTCCAGAAGGCCTCCGTCCTGGCTGCAGTGGAGTGATGAGATGACAGTAGGACAGGGAAGAAAAAGAGGGCAGGACCATCCTGAATATAGGAGGT
>NW_011472891.1:0-536 GCF_000754665.1 Bison bison bison
TGCAAATTATCATATGTGAAATGAATCACCACTCCAGGTTTGATGCATGATACAGGGTGCTTGTGGCTTGTGCACTGAGATGACCCAGAGGGATGGGATGGGGAGGAAGGTGGGAAGGGGGTTCAAGATGGGGAACACATGTACACCCATGGTGGATTCATGTAATGTATGGCAAAACCAGTAAAATATTGTAAAGTAAAAAATAAATAAATAAAATTTTTAAAAATAAATAAATAATGTTGAAATCAAGTCATCTTTTGTAATATAAGAGACCCTTAGAATAACACAGAGGTAAGGACACCAGCCTTCCACATAGTTGAAAATCTGTGTATAATGCACAGATTATACAGAAATCCTCTGTATCTGTGGTTTCATATCCACAGATTTGGACAACTACAGATTATGTGGTACTACAGCATGTATTTTGGAGAAGGAAATGGCAATCCACTCCAGTGTTCTTGCCTGGAGAATCCCAAGGATGGGGGAGCCTGGTGGGCTTCCATCTATGGGGTTGCACAGAGTCGGACATGACTGAA
>NW_011472892.1:0-552 GCF_000754665.1 Bison bison bison
AACAAACAAACAAACCTGGCACATAATAAATCCTCAATAAATGTGTTAAACAACTAAAAGGAAGGAAGAACTTGAGAAAACTGGAAACAAATTGCTATCTTGACCATCTCAGGCCAGACCCGGTCTCCTAACTGAAAATTACCACCTCCGAGGGCAGCAGGGAACAGTACCCAATGATAGATGAGGACATGGAGCAGCTAGACCTCTTGCCTGCAATAACTTTCCACTGTGTGTCTCTTTCCCCACTAGATTTACCACCTTCAGCACACACATTTAGTTTAAATGCACAGTTCACACTAACTACACAGCAAGAAAATCTGGGAGCTCAAAGACTACACATATCAGCTATATTACAGGTACAGGCTCATACAAACAGCTACCATTAATCAGTACCTACTGTGGGATAGGCACCAGGCTGGAAACAACAGCCCTGCAAGGTTAATGTTAATCTACTCCCATTTTATAGATTAGAAAACTTAAGGCTCCAAGAATCCCAATGACTTATTCAGGGTCACACAGCTAGCAAGAAGCCTCCAGAGACAGCTCTACACC
>NW_011472893.1:0-591 GCF_000754665.1 Bison bison bison
AATGATACTCAGTCTATATCTAAACTGACTGCCTAATTTTTAGTCAAATGAATTAGTCTTTTTACACCAACATAAGAAAGAGAGGTACAAAAAAAGTGAGAGAGTAAGAGGAGAAAAAGAGGACTAAAATTTTAATGAACTTCATGGAGTGGAGCTAAACCTAGAGAACATGTTATTACAAACTATTTCTCTCCCAATTTAACTCAAAGCAGTTTGTCAAGATTCGTATCTTTTATTGAAGGAAACTGAAACTTAGAACAGCAATGCCCATATTTATAGCAAGTGTAAATAATAAGCCCAACTAATATACATCAAAGGTAGTCAAATATTCTAACAATTTTTATTGTTCTGTAGTTGATTTTTGTCTCCTGTATCCTCAAGCTTACATCTACAGGGGGAAACTTTTGCACAAAGAAAGCAACTGAAATGGAGAGTGGAAAAGTATTCCCGAGTTTATTTCCTTTTCTGTATCCAACCCCTTGTTTCTCATCCTTTGTTTCCTTAGTCAATTAGGAAGGAACTACATGTGAAAGAGTTATCACTGATGGTAGAGTAGTCATCCATACCGAGATGGGCCAAGACATCAATACC
>NW_011472894.1:0-697 GCF_000754665.1 Bison bison bison
CAATGTGGGAGACCTGGGTTCAATCCCTGGATTGGGAAGATCCCCTGGAGAAGGGAAAGGCTACCCACTTCAGTATTCTGGCCTGGAAAATTCCATGGACTGAATAGTCCATGAGGTTGCAAAGAGTCCATCCAACACAAATGAAGAACTTTCACTTTGCACATGTTATGTTTATACACTGTATCCAAATGTTGTTCTATTAGTCAATTCAAATACTCTGAACAACTGTGAGGGTTGTCACTTACAGTTTAGCTAGAGAATTTGCCTGTTTATTTCTCTCTTTTCATAGGTAACATCTATGTGCCCAACTAGAATGTAGGTTCATCAGGCTGGAGCACTGACAATCTTTTTTACTGCTGATCCCCAGTACCTAACGTTGGGTCTGGCACATCATAGGTGTTCTATAAATTCCTGCTGAAAATGTAATTATGCATGTTGATATGGCAATGTGGGCATTTAACTTCTATTGCTTGCTGGGTGTTTCATTTCATGTAACTCAAATGACCAAATGGATTCTCGATAGATTCTCTCCATGGGCTGAGGAAAGCCTGAGGCTGGTCTTGCTAGGTGAGCTTCCTGCTGTCACTTAGGCAATTCTGGTGAAAAGAAAGCCAGGAGGGGTGCTGGTGTAGGGACAGATGAATGTCATGAGCTTTCCGTTATGAAAATGGGGTAGCTGGTGGCCTTCCAGGAAGAC
>NW_011472895.1:0-533 GCF_000754665.1 Bison bison bison
CGTCAGTCGTGTCCGACTCTTTGCAACCCCATGAATTGCAGCACACCAGGCCTCCCTGTCCATCACCAACTCCCGGAGTTCACTCAAACTCAAGTCCATCGAGTCAGTGATGCCATCCAGCCATCTCATCCTTTGTCATCCCCTTCTCCGCCTGCTCCCAATCCCTCCCATCAGGGTCTTTTCCAATGAGTCAACTCTTCGCATGAGGTGGCCAAAGTACTGGAGTTTCAGCTTTAGCATCAGTCCTTCCAAAGAACACCCAGGACTGATCTCCTTTAGGATGGACTGGTTGGATCTCCTTGCAGTCCAAAGGACTCTCAAGAGTCTTCTCCAACACCACAGTTCAAAAGCATCAATTCTTTGGCGCTCAGCCTTCTTCACAGTCCAACTCTCACAGCCATACATGACCACTGGAAAAACCATAACCTTGACTAGGCGAATCTTTGTTGGCAAAGTAATGTCTCTGCTTTCGAATATGTTATCTAGGTTGGTCATAACTTTCCTTCCAAGGAGTAAGCATCTTTTAATTTCAT
>NW_011472896.1:0-632 GCF_000754665.1 Bison bison bison
AAGGATATCCTGATATTTTTAAGTTTTTAATTATTATGAATTATGAATAGTGCTCTTGTACATTACTCAATGCTAGTTTTTATTTCAGTTTTCCAAAGCAGTTGTGTAAATACAAGAGGTACACTTCTTGATTCCTAAGGTGAGACCATTTAGATTTGGAGAAAAATGCCAAACTGTCTTCCAAAGTTGACTGTACATGCATCCAACCAGCATCTTGAGTATACTCTTGTATGCTTATTTACAGTTTTTTATCTTCTTTGGCCAGGTGTGTGTTTCAATCTTCACCAAATTTGTATACTGTGGATACAGTCTTGAATAATTGAACTTTTCTAAGAATCTGTCCATTTCTTCCATTTATCGCTTTTATTGATGTATAGTTGTTCATAATAGTCTATTAGAATCCTTTGCATTTCTGCACTGTCTGTTGTAACTGCTACCCAGGTGCAGGTTCTGGGAGGTGTGTTCACAAAGGAGACTGTGGACGTGTGACCACAATATAGGGTCTAGAATGTGGGGTCACCCTTGAGGCTGTGGATGTGTGAGCCCAAGTACAGTACTGGGAGGTGGGGTCAACCAGGAGACTGTAGACATGTGAGCCTAGATGTGGAGTCTTGGAGGTTGGGTCACCCTGG
>NW_011472897.1:0-544 GCF_000754665.1 Bison bison bison
TTTGTACCTTTCAACTGCCTTCACCCATTTCCTGTTATTTATTATTATAATCTGTATACCTGAGAAGTCTGTATGCAGGTCAAATCTGTATGCAAATCTGTATGCAACAGTTAGAACTGGACATGGAATAACAGACTAGTTCCAAATCTGGAAAGAAGTATGTTAAAGCTATATATTGTCACCCTGCTTATTTAACTTATATGCAGAGTACATCATGTAAAATGCTGGGCTGGATGAAGCACAAGCTGGAATCAAGATTATAGGGAGAAATATCAATAACCTCAGATACACAGATGACACCACCCTCATGGCAGAAAGTGAAGAAAAGCCAAAGAGCCTCTCGATGAAAGTGAAAGAGGAGAGTAAAAAAGTTGGCTTAAAACTCAATATTCAGAAAACTAAGATCATGGCATCCAGTCCCATCACTTCAAGGCAAGTAGATGGGGAAACAGTGGAAAGTGAGAGAATGTATTTTCTTGGACTCCAAAATCACTGCAGATGGTGACTGCAGCCATGAAATTAAAAGACACTTGCTCCTTGGAAG
>NW_011472898.1:0-3353 GCF_000754665.1 Bison bison bison
TGCCACCTCTTCTTGATATCTTCTGCTTCTGTTAGGTCCATACTATTTCTGTCCTTTATTGAGCCCATCTTTGCATGAAATGTTCCCTTGGTATTTCTAATTTTCTTGAAGAGATCTCTAGTCTTTCCCATTCTGTTGTTTTCCTCTATTTCTTTGCACTGATCGCTGAGGAAGGCTTTTTTAGAACCCCCAAATCCCAATAGTTCATGCTAGTATTAGGAGATGCTGATGCCAACACTGCCAGTCTCTGTGGCAAAAGGAAAAGAGTTCTAGAGGGTATGACATTGGTAACTGAGTACTCAGCCCAGACATGTGTGTTACTTCCACTAACTATTGGGTTGGCTAATAAGTTTACATTTTTTCCAGAAGATGTTATGGAAAATCCTGAACAAACTTTTTGACCAACCCAATACTTATTGGTGAGTATCAGTCACACAACCATAACAAGCTAAGAAATGCCATCCTAGCAGCTACATGTGAGGGGGAGAAGTAGAAACATTTGGTGAGCGGTATTAATGACTACCACATGGAATTGCAGTGTTGACATCTGTAAAATGGGGAGGAGAAGAACTTGTGAAGATTAAATGAAATACAAATTTAAAGTCTTTGGAAAGTGAAAAGTACTCTACTTCTGAAGGATCACTATCAAGGTGGCTCATAGGGTCCTGGCTTTGATATCAAGATAAGAACATGAGTCACAAAGGCACCACATGGAAGGGTAGGCAGCTAGCATGGTAACAAAGAAAACAGGATTATCAGGAATGGGACCTTAATAAGACAAACTTATGAATAATTACCAAAGAAATGGCAGCAGTGAGAAGTATCTAAAAATCATAATGAAGAAGTTTGCTAGACAAAAAGAAAAGCTTCAGTCCACTGTGTCCAAAAGACCACATTTTGAAAATGAGTATATATGAATTAATAATGTTGTACCATAATTGCTCATTGAATTAAACCACAAAGGAAATCCTGTTTTTATTCAGAAATATAATCTTCATAGACAATTCTTCCTCAGGCAGACACTACATGCTGTTTCCATTTACAAAAAGTATTAACTGTCATCTATCCTTTCTTCCCCCCACACAGAAATTATACAACTCAAGCCTTTCAAGATGGAATACATTTGTGACACCTATTGTTTTACACATTACAGCAGATTTCAATAGTCTGGATTCAAGAAATGCTACGGTTCCATTCCATTTGTCATCTTTCATTCCTCCCTTAACAAACATGATGTGTGTGTGCTTGAAAATGATGAATATTTAAAGTGCAATCCTTACTAAAATACTGATTATGATAAATGCATCAGAAGCAGATAGAGTAGATATTTTCTAGAAATGTGGAAAATCCTGCTTATAATCATGTTCTGTGTATTAAGATATCCACGTCTAGTCTTTTTGTTTTGTTTTGTTTTAATGATGCCTTAAATGTTGCAACTGAAGTGGATACTCCTGATGTTTTCAGGCCTTTCAGGGACTATCGAATACCTACATGTAGTATCACAGAGTTTGAATCTGGCCAGGCCTTTTAGCCCTGCTCATTAACACTCACAGGCCAGGACCACAAACAACTGCATGGATCATGAGGGGATAAATGCATAGGGAAGAGGCAAAGATGGAAAGGAGGTAAATTGAGAAGTGCCAATGCCAGTATAAAAATCCCCATAAGATGTGAAAAGCAATCAAGGAGCATGAGATAGTTTGTAGACTGTTGTTTCTGCCAAAGCCCCAAACCCCACAGTAACATTAGGTATTTAGTGGAAAAGTTTGCAGGTACCATGGCGATGCCTACAAATATAGCAACCCACGCCCCGCCCCCCCACAACCAAAAGCTGAACTGTGGTCATTACAAAGCTCAAGAATCTCTATAGGAAAACAAATATGCACAGCACCTTACAAAGGAAAAACATTACAAAGTATGGCATCCTATTACAAATGATCAGGCATGTAAAGAGGGAGAAAAATACTATAGAGAATGAGGAGGAAAATCAACCAACTGAAACTGACCCAGAATTAACACAGATGACAAAATTAGTATTAGGTTGGCTGTAAGATGTTACGAAAAAACCTGAACAAATTTTTTGGCCAACCCAATAGATCAGGACATTAAAACTGTACTCCATATGCTCAGTATTCTTGCCTGGAGAATCCCATGGACAGAGAAGCCTGGTAGGCTACAGTCCATGAACTCACAAAGAGTTGGACACAACTGAGTGATTAACTTTCACTTTTTTTTTCCATATGCTCAAGAAGCCAGAGGAAAGACTGAACATGTTAAATAAAGAAGTGAAGCATATAAAAAAGATACAAATTGAACTTCTAGAGATGAAAACAATGAAATATACCTTGGATTAGGATTAACAACAGATTAGACATTGAATGAGAAAAGATTAACCAATTTGTTAGACAAGGAAATAAGAATCATCCAAAGTGAAACCTAGAATTAAGCCACCCCCAAAGTAAGCAGAGCATAGATGAGCCATGAGACAACTTCCACCTGCCTAGTGTCTGTGTAATTGAAGTCCCCAAAGAGAAGAGAGAGGGGGCAGGAAACATTTTGATGAGTTAATCATCAAAAAATTTCCAATTCTGACATAAACTATAAACCCACATATCTAAGAAAGGGGCCACTGAGTAATCCAGGTGAGAGTCCATAGTTGTTTAGAGTAATAGCAGTACAGGTAGTTAGAATTGGTTAGGTTCTGGACATATTTTGAGGGTAAACCCAATAGGATTCCTTGATGTGTTGGATTTGGACTGTGTGATGGATTCAAGGATCACTCCAAAATTTTTGATCAGAGGAACTGGAGAGCTGAAATAAAAGACCCAGTCAGACTAGGAACCATCAGCTCAGATGTGAGCCAACAATTTCTCAATTTTCTGATGTAGAGATCTATTTCTGTGTTAGTTTTCACTGCTAGCATTTGGTAACCAGAGCAACAATGAATAGGTAAGATGAAAATTACTCACAGGGTATTTCCAGGCACATAACAAGTTCAAACTTCCAAAATGGTTTTTGAATGGGAATCTCTAGAACCTTTTCATCTGATTTAGCTCCCAGCCCCCCTCACATATAAAATGGATGCTCATCAAAAATGCAGTTATCTAAGCATCCAAATGTTATGGTTTGCCACTTCATAATCATTACATCATCATTAGAAACAGAGAGGACATGGAATACTGTGTACATTTCAGCACCAGCAGCCTATCAGAATGCAGTGTCCAGGGCTTCTTGTGCTGTTACCTATTGGCTGTGGCAGAATGGTTTCCCCACATCATTTGCAACCCTAGAACATTCTATGCTTCCAGGTCTTGCCTGGATATGTCCAGGAACTCATGTGTCACCTTCCAGAC
>NW_011472898.1:3453-3612 GCF_000754665.1 Bison bison bison
AGTGATTTCATAAAGAGGATTCAAATATGACAAAAGAATAGAAAAATTCAGCATCCCGATATTTCATTGTCAATATATTTATAAGTGGATGATATGGCAATCATATTTCTCATCATTACAAGAAAGTAAGAAAAATAGTAGCCAGATTTTTTTTGCTAA
>NW_011472898.1:4605-5757 GCF_000754665.1 Bison bison bison
CAGTCTTTACAGTCTGACTTTTTAGGACAGGGATGATGGACCACAGTGGCCTTTCTCTACATTGTTGGGCCCAAGTCCTTCCCAAGAATGTCAATAGGCCATCCTAGCCAAGAAGAGGTTAGTCAGAACATAGCTGAGGATCTGTGGGCTTAAGTGAAGGAAATTGTGCAGATTCCCACCCAAACCAAATGCAGACTGAAGTGAAACTTTTCTTGGGTCTGAAAAAGTTTCATAACCTTCCTCAGGATGTATTTTATTTTCATGCCCTGTTTGCATGCTTCACAGCCTTCCAGTTCTACTAAAAGCAGAAGTGCCAAAATACTTTAATGCAGTTTCTTCTTGTGGCACTGGAAACCAGCTGCTAACAGTCAACAACACGGCAGGAAGAGGGTACAGACATTCCTAAGAGACTGGAACCTTCCCTCAAGGAGCAGCCACATGATCTGGCCATGACTTTCATGTTTGCCTTTTTCTATACTAGGCTTTGAATTTATGGAGGAGATCCCTTTGGGATCCTAAGGCATTCTGTGGGTAAAGAGACATCGATTTTCCATATGTAAGTTGAGAAAATTGAAATGCAGAGATATTCTCTGTCCCTAGCAGAGCCCAGGGGACAAGGCTGTAGGTCCATTATTGATTCCCACATAGGGAAGCTTCTCTTTAAAGACTGGTCATTGTTACTTACCTCACTTCTGTGGAGACTCTTGTGTTCACTCATCAAACTATTGCATTTTCATCTGAAATGAATTTGAGAAAAGGATTGTTAAATCAGGAGCTACAACTGACTGGCATCACCGACTCTGTGGATATGAGTTTGAGCAAGCTCCAGGAGTTGGTGGTGGACAGGGAAGCCCAGCGTGCTGTAGTCCATGGGTTCACAAAGAGTCGGACGCGATTGAACAAGTGAACTGAACTTAACAACTGACTGGGGTTCTGTAAGACATTGGAATTCTCTTTCCCTTGTTAATGACACCATCATTAATCAATAACTCCATTCTCCCACCCCCAAGATTGAAAGAGAGAATGTAGGAAAGGATAGGAGGAAGTCTTTGGCACATTTTTCCCAAAGTAGGGAAATTCAGCTTTTAACTTGTATTCACCAGCAGTGGCCAATGGACATGGGAGTGAGGGGTGGAGTTTCCAGAAGAGAAA
>NW_011472898.1:5857-8317 GCF_000754665.1 Bison bison bison
AGAAAGAGTCTGGCACATTCAAGGGAGCACGACTCTGACTGGAATACATGTGGAGCACAGAGGCAGAAACTACATATCAGATCCAAACCTCAAGGGTCTTATAGCCCACCTGAGGAATCTAGAGAACCCTGAGGAGGCAACTGAAAGGTTTTTTTTTTTGCATAAAGGGAGAGTTGCCTGGTTGTGTTTTGTTTTTGCTTTTTAATGAGGGATGGATTGAAGGCAGCACCTCCAGAGTCAGGTATTCCAGGTTGCAGTCTCAGTGAAACATGAAGAGTTAGGGAAGCAAGTATGGGAGATAGGGATGGATCCATTCACCTCACAGAGGTGAGTGAGTGTTTGTCCACTGTCCGCTAGGTACTGGTCTTGACACCAAGTAGAAAACCAGCACTCTCTGCCTGGGGCTTGAACTGTGATGGGGAATGGGAGGAGGAGGTGATTCCACTTTTTCTCCTGTCACACCTTGAGGCTGAGTTTGGTGTGCAGTACAGCCTCTCCCACTGGACTATGAGCAACTTGAAAGCAAGAGCAATGTCTCAGTTCTCTTGACACCTCTGACACTAGCAAGAATACCACTCTGGACATAGTATGTGTTAAGTGTTAGCTGGAGATTACTTATTGTGCTATTATGAGAATTAATGAAATACACTTCATAATGGGCCAGAAAAAATAAGTTCATTGCATAAAAGGCATGTGTTGACTCTTTGCAACCCCATTGACTCTAGCTTGCCAGGCTCCTCTGTCCATGGGATTCTCTAGGCAAGAATACCAGAGTGGGTAGCCATTCCCTTCTCCAGGGAATCTTCCTCACCCAGGAATTGAATCTGGGTCTCCTGCCTTGCAGGCAGATTCTTTACCATCTGGTGGCTACAAAAGGCACTAAACCAGCCCAAACAATTTTGGATGGTTCTTCCATTCCAACCTTACAAAGTTCAACAATTTATATGTGGAAAGACCCATTTTAAATTTCTGTGACCCTTCCTCTAAGTGCTTCAAGGGGATCAATCTGCTCCCACTGATCCCTGCCAATTGCTTCTCACTACTCTAATATGAAAATCATTTGTGTTTATTTGAATAATATCCCTTTTCTCCTCTAAGGTTTTGAGCTCCTTGAGAGCAGTAAAGATTTTGTTTCTGCTCACCACTGCATTCCCAGCAGCTAGCATAGAGGCTGGCACAGAGTAGACACTCACTAAATATTTACTAAATGCATGAATAAATGAACAGATGGATGAAAGACCAATTAATCCCAACTGGAGAAGCTTTGAAAAAACTTCCTGGGCATTTGAGCTTGGCCTTGAAGAGGAGGAGGTTCTTCCAAAGTGTGTGGGAGAAGGGGCAGGGACCTTCTTGTCAGAAAGACTAGAATGGGCAAAGGCCCCCAAGGGTGAAAACTGTACAGAAGGTTCAGGGAACAATGAGTGGGAACAGGATGTGTGCAGGCTGGTGGTGGGCAATGAAACTGGAGAAGTGGAGACCACGCGGTGGAGGGGCATGAAAGCACCAAGAGCCACTTCCATTTACAGAGAGCAGAGCAGGGAGCCTCTTGACATGCATCATTTCTCCTACTCAAAATAACCTGGAACAGTGGTTCAGCAAATGTGATCCTGGGTCCAGGAGCATCAGCATCACCTGGTAACCTATAAGAAATGCAGCTTCTTAAGTTCATCCCCAACCTACAGAACCAGGAGCTCTGGGAGGGGCTGGGGGTGGGGTGGTCCCAGTACTCTTTTAGCAAGCCCTCCAGGGGCTTCTAAGGCAATGTGAGTAACACTGTCTTCTAAGTAGGAATTCCTATCTCATATTGTGCAGGTATAAAAACTAAATTCACAGAGGTGCAATAACTTACATAGATCATACAGCCAATTAATGGTGGAGTTGCCCTGTCTAACCCCCAAGACCCTGGTCTTCTGATATCATAATGCCTTGCTCCAGGCAGGGCATATTTTTCCTGAGGACATTGGTGAGTCACACAAGTTTTATGGAGGGGAATGACTAGATCGCATTTGTAATTTTAGAACTTTCATCCTCGCAACGTAGAGGGTGGATTGGAGGAGAGAACTCTCAAGCAAGAGAATCAATTCAGAGGCTGTTGGTATAGTCCAGGCAAGAGATTAGGAGGGTCAAGTGATTGCCATTTCATGTCTGAGAGAATTGGGGCACAAACCTATTTTTGTAGCCGCATTTACTCTTAGGGCTTCCCAGGTTGCACTAATTGTAAAGAACCCACCTGCCAATGCAGGAGACATAAGAGATGCAGCTTCAATCCCTGGGTTGGGAAGATCCCCTGGAGTAGGAAACAGCAACCCACTCCAGTATTCTTGCCTGGAGAATCCCATGGACAGAGGAGCCTGGTGGGCTATAATCCACAGGGTCGCACAGAGTCAGTCACGACAGATGGACTTAGCACACTACAGCATTTATTCCTACAATGTTGAAGGGTAGTGTCTCCTGAGATAA